>NC_041387.1:71729103-71768779 GCF_002162155.2 Triticum dicoccoides | reverse complement strand
GCGGTGGACGGGGGGAGTTTGGCGCATGATCGGTTTCTCCAAGTGCAGTCCCACGAGTCAGTGAAGAGGCAAGCCAAAGCGCGTTCCATTTGCGTGAGCCGTGTGCAGGACCGAACATGTGTGGGGTGCAATGCGATCGTGACAGGGGTGCTGTGAGTGTACCACCTTTTTTCCTTTTAAACTAGGTGCTTCGCCCCCTCAAAAAAAGACTTGTTGCTTCGCTCAATCCATTGATACTACTACTTGTAATCCGGTAATCCCGACTAAAACGGCGTGGCCGGGTCTTTTCCCGCGCGATATTCTAGGAGGTTGGCTTAGTTGGGTTTTTTAGGATGAGTAATGCTACAACTACGTAATCTCAGTTACATAATTAACATAATGTGAAATGTGTGAGTTGTTGATTGTAGATTGGGGGGAGAGAGGGGCCCTCGTTCATCCTTTTCTCCCACAAGATCTTGATGTTCCGTGCAACGCATGGGCATCTTGCTAGTAATCCTACAATATACTATATTATTGTGAAAGTTCACACCGGCCAAGATTAATGCAAACACGACAGATTTTCATTACATTTCAAACTTTTATAGGACAGAAAAACAAAAGAAACCCGACCCTAAACTTATTCTACGGCGATGACCGACGTCCTCCATCTGCGATTTCTATGTACGGGGGCGGGGTTCAAGACCAAGTGAAGGTGCGGTCTCTGACGAGGAAGAGTAGAATACGGGATACAGACCGGCCAGTTGGCACACCATGCCCTTCCGCCTCCCATGCCCTACTCATCCTCGGAGGAGTCCCCGACCTCGGCGGTGCCGGACGTTGGACGGCGGTAAGTAGGACGCGTGGCTGACGGTGCTCCCGTCGTCGGCCGCCAGCATGGCCACTGCTTGTGCTGTCGCGTCCTCGTCCGGCTACGCCACTATTACGTCACGAGAGGCGACTTGCGCGAGGGCGGCGACCTCGAGCTTTAGCCCCGAAGACAAGCTCTCCCGCAGAGCGTTCGCGCTTGCGGTCATGGCGGATGTGGTGCCAGGTGGGAGGACGATGCGCTATGATGTGGAGGTTAGTTAGGCGTTGCCGCTTTAAGTAGCGCATTCCGGTGAGGCCAAGTGTCCGGGTGCGTAATTAAGTCGCCAGAGTTTGTTCCTCGGGCACCGTGCCTCTTAACAACGACATATGGACGGACGGCATGAATGCGGGCAGCTGGCGCTGGCTGGGAACACACTGTGCGACGGCACGAGGGATGAGGGTTTTTGGCGTGCCAGGGTAGTCAGCTGCGGTCGAGGCAACGTTGGAGATGCCCTTTGCTCACATGCCGCATGTCATTGAAAAAGCAAGACGACCTGACATGGTCTCATGTCCTGAGGATGCAGTTGGCCACGCTACACCACTCCGTGGACGCGTCGCGGCGCCCCGTGCATCCTTGACGAGTCGGGTGTTGGGTTGTGTTTGGATTGTGGCCAAAGTGCACCTTACCAAAATTTTGGTCATGACCCAAAGATTGGTCTTTGTTTGGATGATTGCCATTTTTTGGCATGCCAATGAACTCTAGCCAACTCTAGTTCATTTTTCTTGCCAATGTCGGCCAAATCATGGGCAACCAAAACCTCAACCAAAATTTTGGCTACCCAATGCTTTGATGGGGAAACCTTGGGCACAAACTAAACATACTATTGGTCGTGCCACAACACTAATGCCACCCTCGGCACACTGAAACCGACCGTGTCTAGCGATGATGAGCATGTCGCTCACTACGGTCGCCGTGTCTAGAGGCGGTGCTGGAGCTGCGCCATGTTGTTGGCCCCCATGACCCACATGAACGGTTGCCGGTGGCGATGAGGTCGTGGGCCAACTCCTCCATTGGACTAGTCTGCGCTACGTCGTCCCGACAGGTGTGCCCCACATGTCAGTTTCCCTGTTTTCCCGGCCATATTCGAGCGTCAGTGCTCCATGTTGCGCATTAGGCCTTTCACTATGTAGGCCAAGCGAGACAACTTATTGTTTATTTGAGCCGTTCAAGTATAATCATGTGGCATTTGCTTATTTCTCATTCCTCTCCAACCCTCTTCTCCATCGATCATGTCGCCCTCCAGTCGAGTCCATCCTCCCGCATGCCTCATTTGAACATTCCGCCGAGTATCATTCCCATGTGGGACTAGACCATGCTTATATTTCCAATGTTGTAATTTGTCCGACATGCATACAAACAAACGGTTCGTTTAAAGTTTCACTTTGCCTCCACTACGTGTCGCTTCACGTCTTAGTTCTGACATCCAATTCGGTTCATGCCCCGACACATGTTGACGAGATCGATTGATGTTCAGAGATTAATTGCGTGTCGTGCAAGGAGATAAAGGTTTGATCTGTTTCTATGATAGAAATGACCCGTAGGGGGGGTCTGTGGGGATCAGAGGGAGTATATTGTAAGTTCATAAGCGAAACGAACGTATAGTACCCACCCTAGTCCACTTTCAATCGATCTCCGGACCCCGAGATGAAATCGAGAGAGAACGAGTGGGGGCATGTTTGATACCTAAAGCGGATTCAAAATTTTGAAACAGTGATCATAGCATCCGCAAATCATATATAAAGGGCATTCAATGTTCGTTTTGTTTTTGAACGTACAATATACTCCCTCCTATCCTTTCTAGTCTACATATAAGTTCTATGTGTAGTCAAAGTATCTCTACTTTGATAAAAAAAGTATCAACATTCAACAACGCCTATTCAATATTGTTAGATTCATACGTACTCCTAGATTTGTACTCGAGATGGTTTCCAATTTGTTTTCAACCACGTGAATGTGCTTGTTCTCGCGCATGCTCTTCCTACTAGGATTTCGCCACGTATAGCCAGTCCAGTAGTAACTTTTTTTAAGCTCCCTGTCCAATAGTACTAGTGGAGCACTGACAACATCTGTACTAGAGTATGCAGTGCTCATAGTAGTACTCCCTCCTTCCATTTATATAAGGCCTATGTGGAGGAGAGAGATGTGAAAAAGTAAGGGGAGTGAGCTCTCATGCAAGAGCCTAGCTATATACGCATTCCTAGTTAAATACAATAAATATGAAGAAAGAGATAGAGAGGAGATGGAAAAAAGTACTAATACAATAGCCAACCTTATAATTTTTTTGCGGGAAATAGCCAACCTTATAGCCCACACTACTGTCTGAGTGCATATAATAGATAATGGCTATAGATGACATGGCAGTTCCTTATAGCCATCTACTGGCTATATTATTAACCATGCTCTAATGCATTTTTCAGAACTGCATTTGACTATTGACAAGATTAATAGTAGTACATGAGATGTATAATGTGAAAATTATATCATTGGAAGCTCCTTTCACATACGAATTTGACCATATGCTTTATGTAAGTTGCATGTCATATATTATTACTCTAACATTTGGTTAAAGTTAGCCTCGAAAAACGCATTAGGCCCTGTATAGTAAATGGAAGGAGGGAGTAGTAGTGGAAGTGGATCCTCTGACGTAGGTATCCCTGCCTTACCCTCCCTTTCGGTCACTTACTGGCAGACCCCATGCTTTCTAGGCCTAGCATGTCAGTTACTCAATGGGTTCGGCCATGTCAGGGGATCCTCATCCGTAGTATACTCCCTCTGTTTTTATTTACTCCGCATAAAATGGAGGGCGTGGTAGTATAAATGACGGAGGCGGGGGAGGGGAAGTGACTTCGGTTTGCTCTCAACTGCGGTCCCACAAGCGAGAGAAAACGCAAGACAAAGCGCGTCCATTCGGTGAGCGATGTGGAGGGTCTAGCGTGCCGGGCTACAACGCGAACGCGACAAGAGCGATGTACAGTCAAAACCGACTGACCGGTCGTCATCGGAACCACTATTCACACCAGAACCTTCGCTGCTCGGCCTACGCCAGCCTGTGCCCTAAAACCACACCTAATATCCAGCCCATTCCCCCACCTTTCGATCCCCTAGCCCGCAACAAGCGTCCCCTAGTTCGCCGGAAAGCCATGGTGCACCGCAAGATCACGTACTACAAGATGCTGACGCCGGAGCGCCGCACAGAAATCACGGCGGCGGTCGGCGCCATAGACCTCCGTTCCCAAGCTCCTTTGTGGCGGGCCAATCCCCAAGTTCTCTGAAGCCAAGCTACGACGAGGAGGAAGCCGATCCAATGTTCATGGCAGAGGTCACGACACAAAAGGCCCCCGATGGGTATGAGACGATGGACGTCGACTTCGTGCTGGCGTCCAAGTCCCACATGGTGCAGGTGGACCAGTGGTTCAAACTGTCGATACTAAAGGAGGACCGGGAGGCAGAGGCTCAACTCAACGCGGAGCGCGTGCATGATGCTGCCATAGAGGCTCTCCTGCAGGCGGAACCGGATGTCGTGGATGTGAACCGGGCGGCGGAGGCTCAACTTGAGGCGGAGCACGCGGATGTCGCTGCCATCAAGGCCCTCCTACAGGCGGAACCGGACGCCCTGGACTTGAAGCAGGTGGCAGAGGCTGAACTCGACACGGAGCGCGCGGATGCCGCTCTCATCAAGGCCCTCCTGCAGGCGGAGCCGGGCATCCTGGCCTTGAACCGGGCGGTGGAGGCTCGAATCGACGTGGAGCGCGCAGATGCCGCTGCCATCGAGGCCCTCCTGCAGGCGGAACCGGACGTCCTCGACTTGAACCGGGCGGTGCTCTCGTCCGTGCAGAGTGCCTGCATGCTTCACGTGAACGAGTAGCTGGAGGCCGAGGACAACCACGGTGCGGAGACACACGTCGGCAGCTACGGCTGGTTCGCGCCGGTAGCCAAAGACAATGAGGTCGTCTCGTTTCGCGAGCAGTGATAGTTTTTCTTTATGTTGTTGTTTTTGTGGATCTTTTGCTGCGTAAAAACATATATTGTTATGCAAGTCGCTTGACTTGGGTCAGTCTACCATTTCAGGTGGTTGGATGAATATCCTACGTCTCCTAACCCTTCTTCCTCACCTCTTCTTCTTCCCCAGCAAACCACCGCACGGGCCGTACGGATACTCCCCAACATGCGGTTGGATAAACATACTCTATGAAAGAAAATTATGTGTCAGCGGTAGGATGGCTGAGTTTGGTTTGTTCACATGCCACAACACGTGTCATTGAGGGTGCGTTCCCTTGGTTGGGTTTGCGGCGTGCAGGAGCGACTGTGTGCGGGTGTGGTGCGACCGCGGCGTGCAGGAGCGACCGTGTGAGGGTGTGGTGCGACCACGAAAGCCGTGCACGAGTGTAGCTCCTTTTCATTTTGAAAACTTTAGGCAAGCTTGGCAAAAATGTGTGGCGAAGTATGGCAATGCAAGTCCTAGACCCAAACAGGATAAGTATGTACGTACTAGGAGTACTAGTGTTAAAAAAGAAAGGCGGGGTTTTCCTTCGCAGGATTAATTGATACAAATCCTCGTTTCACGTGTCAATTAATGCGAATTTTTTCTCCAAAGCCCAAAGAGCTAACCATCTCACTCCTCATCGCTTGATTAATGAAGCGCCATGCAAACCAACCTTCTCACTTCCGCATGCATGCATGGGATATTAATGTCCTTGGTAGCTAGTACGAGGCAAACCCCATCAATTTTGCCTCGATTAGTGTTAGTGGCCTTTTGGAAATTATAGTTTTGATATACTGGCCTTGTGTACAAAAAATGGAGGTAGTAACTATATTTGACTTCCTTCCCCATTGCGGTGACGTCGACGATATCTCGAACATTGTGGTTTGGTGAAGTGTGTTCAACGGAGAACACCATTAAGGGAGACCACGGTAAGTCGTTCGCAAGTGCCGCCTGCAAGCCGAGACAACCGCCTTATTTGCATCCAGGAAGTTCGTTGAACCAAAGTACACGTAAATGTACTAGTACTATTAGTACACAATAGCGTCGTCCGTCCAGCTTAGTGAAGTGAGATGGTTTCTTGAAGAAGATGATGGAGAAGCGGAGTCAGCGAAGAGTGAAATGATGGTTGCTTTGTCCGTGCTTTGTGATTTGACGCCTCACTGCTTTGTGATTTGTGATAGAAGGGATAGGGGAGTAGACTCTGTGCTCTCTATTGTACATGCGTCCAAGGATGGGAGAAAGAGGAGAGATGTTGCATTTTTCTATTCCTTCAATCAATCTATCAGGGAGCTTCGGTTCCATCTTTTTGGCTTTGGCAACACCGTCCATAATGGTTCCCACAATTCCAAAAGCTATTTTCACATTTGGCTACACATTGTGGATGCCCTTAACCGTACCACTTGGTTTTGCTCCTGTGTGCTATCTATACAAATCTCAATTATATTGATCTAAAAAATTATAGAATCAAGATTAGTAAAAAGGAGGTGATTTTGCCGCGCGGATGGCAGGGGAGATTTTTTTTAGATGATGTTGTCCTGGCGGTTTGCTAACATGCGGTCCCACATGTCAGTGCTTTACCAAGCCGATCCGCGTCCCACATGAGGCAGAACAACGGCAGAAGCAACACGTGGTTAACTTGAAGAAGATGAGGGAGAAGCGGATTCAACAATGAGTGAAACGATGGTTGCTTCATCCCTCCAACTTATTTTTTAGTATTATTACTTCATCCCTCCAACTTAACTGCAGGAAAGGTGCAGCTTTGTGATTTGACGCCTCATTGCTCATTACTACGCCGGCTCCATGACTGGGGTGCTTCACCCCGGCTGCTCTACACTGTATTCCGGTATGGCACGTGGACCCGGTAGCTTGATGCCGCACATGCCGGTGAAAGGGACTAGAAAATTTATGAAAGCGAGCGCTCCACTCTTACGATAGAGGAGTACATGACACGACGGCCCAGTGAACTTTCACTTGTACTGTATAGTACTATAATTTTGCTGTTTCGCACGATCCATCGATACAACCCCGATTAAATAGGAAAGGACGGGATTTTTCCCGCGCGGTAGATGATACTGGCCATACATTTCAAAGGCAATTTTAATGTATGCAAACTGAATAATTAAGTAACAATATGCTATCTAGTAAAACTAAAAACAGATATGATTTATTGTGTTAGAGTGTAGTAGTAGTGTTGTATTGCATAGTTGTTAGATGTAACATGCGAGAACGTGTGGAGATGTAGTTTTGGAGGGCCTACAAAGAGAAAAGTGTAATACGATCACCGAACTTCAGAATAAGCTGATTACTGTCACTATATACGTTTTGCGGTGATTATACGGTCACTTGCTCACGGTTCAACATTGGATTGCACTCTGTTGACCGGCCAAATAGTCTCCGTGGCACCATGTTGACTAATTAAATTGACCATGTTCCTTGTGGGTCCCACCTGTCAGTTCGCATAGGGAAAAGGCCAGATAAACACAAATTTACGTAGGCGCGACAAGACTCCAACCCGTGTGCAGGAATCACCTGGTTGTGTATGTGTCTGTCAGGGCCTGATGTGTGTGCATGCACGTGTAGGTTGAGCACTTGAGCGTGAGAGTGTGTGTTGGTCGTGTGGTGTACTGGTGTGTGCATGCATGCGTGCGTGTCTGCGTGTGAGTGTTGCGTGCGTGCGTGGCTGCGTGTGTACGTGTGAGTGTTGCGTGCATGCGTGGGTGCATGTGTTCGTGTTAGTGTTGCGTGCATGCAGTTCATGTGCATGTGTGCGCGTGTGTATAATCACCACACCAGCTCCTGTGTGTTAAAACAGACAGCTCAGCATACCAATACAAGGCCACCTTGTCCGTTATGCCCGCGGTCATGACTTTGAACCACCGTCCAATATATTTTTGTCGTTCGTTTTCATTCTTACTAGCAAGATGCCCATGCGTTGCACGTAACATCAAGATGCATTTGTATGACTAGTTTATATTGTGAGAGAAAAGGGTGAACGAGGGAAGGCCTTATTTGCAAATGTGGAGAGGTATGTGGGTACCTTTTTGCAAAATTGCCATAGTTTCTTTCCTATCCGCCAGATATAAATCGGATGGCCTATATTGCAGGATGGCAGGCACATCATCATCACCAACTTTGTTTTTTATATGAGTGTATTTTATAAGAGTGTAGATGTAGAGTAGATACAAGCCGACAGGTGGACCCAATGGTAGTGAGATAATGTGATGCAACACTAGAGGCGCCACGTGGAGCGTTTAACTGGTCAACAAGTCGTGTCTTGAGCAAATACAAAGTTGTACGGTGAGCCCGTGACTGTATATTAATCACAAAGCGTAAATGGTGATCGTAATGAGTGGGTTCTGAAGTCCAATGTATGTATCTTGCTTTCGCTTGAAATACAATGATCGTCACTGTATATATCACGAGAGAAAGATGGTACATGCGTGAACGTGCTGGGGGCTTACTTTTAGAGGACCTGGAGATAGTTTGTGTGCGTACATGAAAGGGGCGTAGAGGGGAGGGGTATGTGATGGAGAGAGAGATGCTCTTCGTTTCTCTTTATTATGACTAACTTTATATATAGTATAGAAATATACAAATTCACAATGCGGAATAAATATCACTGTGGGCACCATGCAATGCAAATTAGCGTTCATACTCCTCGATATAACTTTGTAATGTTGTATATATGTAGAAATTCTAAAATAATTTTTTGGCCACACTTTATTCAAAAGGAATGTTGTATGCGAAATAAATGTGAAGAGATGGCTTTTTAGATCAATGGGTACGTGATGTAACATGTGTGAATGTGTAGTTGATGCATTTGGCAGGGCCTAGAGAGGTATGTGTGTGTACAACGTATTCGAGAGAGGTATGGATAGAGGGGCTGCTGGGGGCGTGGGGGGCGTGGGAGAGATAGCACAAGAAATGAGAGTGGTCTAGAGAGAGAGACAAATATGCCATCATGGCGAGAGATTCCCTTGAGTGTGTATATGCAAGGGGGAGGGGATAGAGGCACTAGGAGAATGTTTTTTTGTGTGTGGTGTCTGTGTTGGTATGTGTGGGTGTGAGAAGATAACGAGACTTGGGGGCAAAGGGTGTGTCACCGCGTGAGGTCCGGTGGGTCGAGGTGACGCCCTTCGTTCGGTTCCGTCCTGTGCCACATTGGTCGGCACATGACACATTTAGGGAGACCCATGGATGACTAGTCGTACAAGACAAAGACATCAGAATTGTGAAGGACTCTGTGTCCACTAATAAAGCCGGCTAGGATTTGTAACCCTAGGTTCTCGGACTAAGGTAACCCCTTTATCTCTGATATTACTATTCATCCAACCTAACTTTAAGGGGCATCCTACAGAATGCTCTGCTAGAATCATACTCGTCGATTAGGAAGAGAGGTGTGAGACAATGCGTGAGAGACAGGCCTAAAGATAATGTGCATACAGGAGACACATAGGCAGGTCTATGTATATAGAAAGGGTCGATGGAGATTGTGCGTGTGTATGCTTGCGAGAGGAAGAGTGATTGTGATAAAGGTTAGTGAAAATAGTCGTAAATGGTTACGAGAGGGAGGAAGGGTTATATCGAGAGCATGTGTGCGAGAAAGACACCTCGGGAGAGGGTGTGTGAGCATGTGTGAGAGACCACCGATGGAGAGTGAAACTACACTTAAAAGACTGCTATACACATTGATTAAAGATATAAATTGTATCCAAATATTAGGATGGGATCATGATATTAGCAATTCGTGTAAGGAACGGTCATTGATCAACCAGACATCTAGATTCTATCAAATTTGAGCATGTCTGTGTTATTATTCGACACAATTGATCCACATAGTTAGTATTTTGAACTCCAGACAATGCATCACTTTAGCAATCGAATATAAACGTGAGTATAGTTCATGTTGTGTGTGTAAAGCACATTATACATATGAAAGTTACACAATGAACATTATAAATAGCTACCTATGAACTAGCATACATTGGAATTCAACTTAAGGTGGTTTAAAAATGTCGAATTCAACATGCAGTCCATTCAATTATTTGAATTTGATATCATGGCATTTGTAAATCATACCTAAATTATTGGGGCACCAATCTTTGCTCTGATTTTGTACATAATAGCATATGTAGTCGTGTACAAAATATATTCAAATTTAGCTCCTCCATTCCAAAATAATCGTAGTTATAGGATTTTCAAGTGTCAAAAATTCATAACGAAGCGGATAATTTAATGAGGTTTTCAAACATACAAGGTCAAATTTAGCATTGTCTATTTAGGCCAATCCTCAAAGTTCAAGAGTACTCTAAACGTGAATGCTTGTGTTTCAAAATTTCAAACGAAGCGCCAAAAGAGCCTCTACTCGCCCGAAACCGTGTGAGACCAATGTTTGGTAGTACAAGGAAATTACTTTTCTATAATAACTCCGACCCGTGAAACCTAGCGATCCGACGTCCAAAGGTCTAAACCGAGGTAGGTTTGTAGCTTCATCTAGACTCCACACAACCGCCTCCGAAAAACATTCATACAAAATGGCCGCCTAAGCACACATGCGCGCGGCTGAAATCGCTCCCGCCCACTATTTGGGACACCTGGGATTACCATCCTACCCCCAACCCGTAGTAGGTCCGAAATTAAAGAGGGGGCAAAGTTTGTACTTTCCCCAAATTTTAAACAAGCGCGTCCCATCTTCTGTTCAAAAAAGACAAAAACAAGCGCATCCCAGACCGAAACATGGTTCTCCCCCTTCCCGCCACCCACCCATCCGATTCCCCATTCATACTCCGTGGGTGCAAAAACTACCTCTCCACCAGCCGCGAAACCCCGGCGTCCTTCGTCCGCCACCCCATCCCACCCATCAACCGCCGCCATCCTCCATCACGCCGGAGCCGATACCCCGACATCGTCGTCCACCGCAACCTCAACCACAACGCCCTCCACGGATAGTAGTTGAAGCTGAGGCTGAGCCGTCCGTACCCGAGCCAGTTCAACCACGCCGTCATGCGCCTCACCGCTGCCGCTCCAACTTCGCCACCGTCCACCGCACCGGAGTTGTTCCTGCTACGCCGTCGTTCGCTGCCTCAGATATACTTCCCCTCCGCTGATATACGGCCACGGAAACACACTCAAGAATTTGGCCATGGGTTCCAAAACATTGGTTCCCCTGGGAGAAAAAAGAAGATCGCCGCGACATATGGAGGAGACCACACTGGCAGCCGGAAATGGTACTCCTCTTCCCTTATTCGTGCAAATCTTACGTGTATGCTTGCATAGTATTCATCCCATAGAAGACACTAGTTGACCGCTTCTTCTTGATACTAGATGTTCCTAGTAACTCGTGATGCACAAGGTTTCTCCTCATATACTATTTCACCTTAGCTAGAGGTCCGTAGCCCCCTGGATTTCAATTCTTGGTCAGTTGATTCCCAATTAACGAAAGCATTCCACGGCGTTACAGGTGCTAGTCCACCTATTACACCGGGGAATTAGCGCCTCGGTGTTTATCTTAGGGCGTGTGGGGCCTAGAGCTGCTGGCGCCCGATCTAGAGGTCGGCCAAGATTAAAGGGATAGCTCGGGGGTGCTGCCAAGCACGGCGGTGGTGTGAGGTCGAGGGGAGGGCGGGGCAGCGGAGGCAGGGGTCTAGGCCGATGGTCGTCGACGGTTCGAGAAAGATCGTCAATAGTGACTGGCGAGAGGTAGACGAAGGCCATCTGCCCCTTCCTTATAGATCGGACTGTTCATAAAAAAATCGAATGACCTATTTATTTTTAGTCGACTGTTATCTTGATATGACCACATGTGGTGGTGTGCTAGAGGAGTACCTGCATTTCCTGTGCTCATATATATTACAAAATCATATGGAGTAGAATCTAATTTTGTTTGCCATGCAATGTTGTAGAGCTATCATATGTCTCATGTCGTGTATTTTTCAGCCACCTGCTATCTGCTACTTTTACAGTGCACTAGTTCTGCATACACTTCACCCATACTCTCACTATTGTGTTTTTATGAAGGGTATTTCAGAGTCTGCCTCGAAAGAAGCATAAAAGAAAAGAGAGAAGTTGCTCTAGCTTGGTATGCGGGTAGGCAAGGCACGTTACAACGCTATAAAGGGTGCGGTGTCAGCAGATGGAGACATGCCTTTCTGTTTTTGGTACATACTAGTACATCTGTGTATTAACCATGTTCTTACATCAAACTAATGTTCTTGTGTATCCCTCATAAGTCACTTATGGTGAGGTAGTCAGGAAAGTGGACTACTCCTCATTTAAAGAATGGGGCGTCAGCCTCCCGACATGATTCTCAAGAAACAACAAGGCTAGATGAAGATAGTGAACGTAGCTCTGTAGTTGACTACCGCATTTCCCCTACACTAGCATCACAGGTGCTTGCTCTCACTTGGCAGCGTGATATGTGGTTGCATGTTGCATATAGTGTCTAGATTGTAATTCTTCCAATCTGGTTAAACTGCAAGTGCTATTCTGCTTAGCTTATACATTATACCTGTTAATGTGACATGCCTTCCTGTATTTAGTACATAGTACATCTGTCTATTAAGCATGTCCTTACATAAAAATATTGTTTTTTTGTATCCCGCATCAATCAATATGACGATACACCTTTAGTATATGCAGTGCGATATTAGTTGCATCTTTCATATGATTTATAGCATGCACTGCTTCTAATTTGTTGAAATTCCATTTATGATGGGACACTTTTAACTTGGCAGAGTCATATTGGTTGCATCTTTCATGTGGTGTCTAGCTTGCGTTGCTTCTTATTTGTTGGAAAGGTTTCTTGTTAGTTTACACAAACAATTGTGAACATGCCATGCCGTCCTATTTTTCATACATATTCCATCCTGGTATCATGTGTTTGCCTTACATCAAAGTAGTGATTGTCAGTATCATGCATGAATGAGTTCTAAAGAGAGAATTTTATTGCTTTTTCTTGTCGTTTTTACTTGACAATTCAAAATAGATAAAGCGGAAGGAAGTTAGCAAGGCAGATGATAAAGGTGCTCCTTCCAAACGGAGGGCCTTTACAGTTTCTACTCCTCCATCCCCCAAGATGATTTCCAAGACAACACATGCATAGACACTCAACGTAGTTGTGTTTATGATGAGCACGTCTCCCCTAGTGCACCATCACCAGTGCTCCCTCTAACTTGGCACTGTTATATGTGGTTGCATGTTATGTGTGATGTCTAACTTGTATTGCTTCTAATTTTGTTGAATTCCATCTGCTTACTTTACACATTATACTTGAATAAGACACGTGTTCATGTTTCTAGAACATACAATATCTATCTATCACACCATGTTCTTACATCAAATTACTACTGTTGTGTAACCTGCAACAATCACTTATCATAACAAATGTTTGACTTCGGAGTGTGATATAGGTTACATCTTGCATACTTTTCTAGCTTGCACTACTAATTTTTTGAAATGGCACTTAAGACGAGACAATTTTAACTTGGCAGAGTGATATTCATTGCATCGTTCATATGGTGCCTAGCTTTCATTGCTTCTAATTTGTTGAAATGCCTTCTCCTTAGTTTACACATCATAAGCTGTGAATATGCAATGCTGTGAATATGCAATGGCACTAATGCCGAGAGACCTCTAACTTGGTAGTGTGATGTTGTTTGCATCTTGCATATGATTTATTTCTTGTACTGCTTCACATTTGTTTAAACACCATTTATGATGAGACACTGTTAACTTGGCTGAGCAATATTTGTAGCATCTTTCATATGGTGTCTACCTTCCATTGCATTGCTTCTAATTTAGTGAAAGTTCTTCTACTTAGTTTACACATCATAGTTCCGGTTATCTCTTCCCTCCTGTTTTTTGTACATATTACATCCTCCTATCATGTGGTTATCTAACATCAAAGTTCAGTTCGTCTGTATCATGCATCAATTTGTTCTGAATAACTAAATTGTTATTTGTTTTTCTTGTCGGCTTGACTTAACATGGCACGGAGAAAGAGGAAGAAACACATAATGGCAGGGAATGGGAAGAGGAAGAATCCTGCAGATTCTGCTGGTATTGATGGTGCAATAGAAGGTCAAAGTCTAGCGGAAAATTCTACAAACAGGGTATCTCATGCTACACGAGCTGCAGAAAAATCCAAACAAAAAAAATTGCTTCCACTAAACAAGCAGAGACAACCCTAGTTCTTGCACCACCTTCCATGGTACTACCAGCTGCACGAGTTACTTGTGCGTCAACTGAGCTAGCAGCACATTCCCAAGCTCCGTTGCCACCTGACACTACTTCCCAAGCACTCTTGACACAAGACGAGTTGGCAAGATCAGATGAACCTTGTGAGCTTCAACAACAAGAAGGTAGTTGTTGGAGTCAAGTTATAGTTGCATGCTTCTTTATATGTAGTCTCATAGTTTGATGTACACTAACACTTCCTATGTTTGTTGTTGGACTAGCTCCTAGGCGCAAGAGGAAACAAACATCAGGGATAATGCTTGATAGGTTAACTAAATCTAGAGGAGGAAGAATGGAGATCCGTTTTGAGGCAGGTTTAAAAAGGCCACATGATGCTACAAAGTCAGCCAAGTTAGTATCAGAGGCAGCGGTTGCCGTTAGGTGTCATGTACGTATCCTCCCAACATGGATTCAGTATAGGAATGACAAAGACAAAACCCAGTTCAATACCTTCCTCGACCATTTATCTGTAAGTATGGTTATGTATGGAAACTAGTAATATCATCTTGCTCTGTCCCATACTTTCTAGGTTGCTGATAATGACACTCCCACAATTTTCAATAGATGAGGTTCAAGTTGGATAGCCAAGATGATGCAACCAGACAAGCTTGCACCCATGTTTTCAAGTCTGCTCTACGACAATATCGGTATAACTTGAGGAAAACTCACTTTGAAGGCAAGGCTAACAATGAACTTTCCCAAACATCTCCAATGGAAAATATATCGGATGAAGACTGGAGGGGCTTCGTTAAACACTGGTCTGATCTGAAGTATTAGGTACATTATATATATGTGATAAGATCACATGTTGAAGTCCTATTTAGGCATGTGCCACACAAATCTATCTTCTTGTAGGTGAACTGTTCAAAGAACAAGGCCAATCGTACGAAAGTGAAATTCCAACAGACGACATGATCTCGTAGCTATATTGCACACCATGAGGCTCTTGTAATTAGCTGCTGTTTCACTCATTCACTGTACCATATTATCAGATCTATATTGACTTGTTCCAAATGCAGAGGAAAGCCCGCAAGGACCAAAAAGTACTTGAACCAAATGCCGTGGAAATCTTCAGGGACTGTCACACCAGCAAGAAGAAGGGCATGACTACACCACTCAAAGCCGCTGTTGTAAGTCCTTAATCCTCATGCCTTTTAACTACTACTTACTCTGACCTGTGCCTTGAACTGCATGGTTTGCAGCCAATGTCTATTACTCATTTCAATTTTATACACAATTGTCTTAGCATATAATTGCACCTTACAAGCTTTAAAAGAGAGGAGTGATGTTCCTTTGATCTTGACCTATAATCTGGTTCCGTGATGGACTTGCCCACACAACGTTACAATTTCCTGTTGATACGTCCATTTTGCATCATGCTTTTATATCAATATTTATTGCATTATGGGCTGTTATTACACATTATGTCAAAATACTTATGGCTATTCTCTCTTATTTTACAAGGTTTATCATGAAGAGGGGGAATGCCGACAACTGGGATTCTGGCTGGAAAAGGAGCAAATATTGGAAACCTATTCCACACAGCTCCAAAAGTCCCACAACTCCACGAAAGTTATTTTTAGATTTAATAAGAATTATTGGCCAAAGAAACTACCGGAGGGGGCCCACACCCTGACCAGGAGGGTGGGGGGCGCCCCCCCCCTAATGGGCGCACCCCTGTCTCCTGGGCCCCCTTGTGGCCCTCCGGTGCCCATCTTCTGCTATATGAGGTCTTTCATCCTGGAAAAAACTATAAGCAAGATCACGAGACAAAACTCCAACGCCACATGGCGGAACCTTGGCGGAACCAATCTAGGGCTCTGGCGGAGCTGTTCTGCCGAGGAAACTTCCCTCCGGGAGGGGGAAATCATTACCATCATCATCACCAACGATCCTCTCATCGGGAGGGGTCAATATCCATCAACATATTCACCAGCACCATCTCCTCTCCAAACCCTAGTTCATCTCTTGTATCCAATCTTGTATTAAAACCACAAATTGGTACCTGTGGGTTGCTAGTAGTGTAGATTAATCCTTGTAGTTGATGCTAGTTGGTTTATTTGGTGGAAGATCATATGTTCAGATCCTTAATGCATATTAATACCCCTCTGATTATGAATATGAATATGCTTTGTGAGTACTTACGTTTGTTCCTGAGGACATGGGTGAAGTCTTGCTATTAGTAGTCATGTGAATTTGGTATTCGTTCGATATTTTGATGAGATGTATGTTGTCTCTCCTCTAGTGGTGTTATGTGAACGTCGAATACATGACACTTACCATTATTTGGGCCTAGAGGAAGGAATTGGGATGTAATAAGTAGATGATGGGTTGCTAGAGTGACAGAATCTTAAACCCTAGTTTATGCGTTGCTTCGTAAGGGGCTGATTTGGATCCATATGTTTCATGCTATGGTTAGGTTTACCTTCAACTTCTTTTGTAGTTGCGGATGCTTGCAATAGGGGTTAATCATAAGTTGGATGCTTGTCCAAGTAAGGGCAGTACCCAAGCACCGGTCCACCCACATATCAAATTATCAAAGTACCAAACGTGAATCATATGAGCGTGATGAAACTAGCTTGACGATAATTCCCATGTGTCCTCGGGAGTGTTTTTCTCATTATAAGAAATTGTCCAGGATTGTACTTTGCTACAAAATGGATTGGTCCACCTTGCTTCACATTATTTACTTTCATTACTTGTTACCCGTTACAAATTATCTTATCACAAAACTATCTGTTACCTATAATTTCAGTGCTTGCAGAGAATACCTTAGTGAAAACCGCTTGTCATTTCCTTCTGCTCCTTGTTGGGTTCGACACTCTTACTTATCGAAAGGACTATGATAGATCCCCTATACTTGTGGGTCATCAACACTCTTTTCTAGCGTCATTGCCGGGGAGTGAAGCGCTTTTGGTGAGTGGAACTTGGTAAGGAAACATTTATATAGTGTGCTGAAATTTTCGGTCACTTGTTACTATGGAAACTAATCCTTTGAGGGGCTTGTTCGAGGTATCTTCGCCCTGACCAGTAGAGAAAAGAGTTTCTCCTCAACCTAATGAACCTACTGAAAATGTTTACTTTGAAATTCCTTTGGGTATGATAGAGAAACTGCTAGCTAATCCCTTTGCAGGAGATGGAACATTGCATCCCGATTTACACCTTATCTTTGTGGCTGAAGTTTGTGGATTATTTAAGCTTGCAGGTATTCCCATTGATGTTGTTAAGAGGAAGGTTTTACCTTTATCTTTGAACGGAGATGCATTGACATGGTATAGGCTATGTGATGATACGAGATCTTGGAACTATAAATGATTTAAGTTGGAATTTCACCAGAAGTTCTATCATATGCATCTTGTTCACCGTGATCATAATTACATATATAATTTTTGGCCTCGTGAAGGAGAAAGCATCGCCCAAGCTTGGGGGAGGCTTAAGTCAATGTTATATTCATGCCCCAATCATGAGCTCTCAAGAGAAATGATTATTCAAAATTTTAATGCTCAACTTTGTCTCAATGATCGCACCATGCTCGATACTTCTTGTGCTGGTTCTTATATGCTAAAGACTACTGTATTCAAGTGGGACTTATTGGAAAGAATTAAAGGCAACTATGAAGATTGGGGTTCCGATGATGGTAAGGAGTCAGGTATAACACCTAAGTTTGATTGTGTCAAATCTTTTATAGATACCGATGCTTTTCGTGGATTTAGCGCTAAATATGGACTTGACTCTGAGATAGTAGTTTCTTTCTGTGAATCTTTTGCTCCTCACGTTGATCTCCCTAAGGAGAAGTGGTTTAAATATAATCCTCCCATTTAATTAAAAGTAGTTGCACCTATTACAGTTGAAGAAAAGACTATCACTTATAATGATCCTATTGTTCCTACTACTTATGTTGAGAAACCACCTTTTCCTGTTAGAATGAAGGTTCATGCTAAAGCTTCAACTGTTGTTCGTAAGAGTAATACTAGAACTTATACACCTCCTGAGCAAATTAAAGTTGACCCTAGTATTGCTATGGTTAAATATCTCTTGGATGATAATATAGATGGGCATGTTATTTACTTCTATGGTGAAACTACTAATATTGTTAAACCAGATGCTAAAATACATAGACCTGTTGTAGGCATGCCTGTTATTTCTATTAAAATAGGAGATCATTGTTATGTTGGCTTATGTGATATGGGTGCTAGTGCTAGTGCAATACCTATTTCCTTATACCAAGAAATTATGCATGATATTGCACCCGCTGAGTTAGAAGATATTGATGTTACAATTAAGCTTGCGAATAGAGATACTATCTCACCAGTTGGGATTGTTAGAGATGTTGAAGTCTTGTGTGGGAAAGTTAAATACCCTGCTGATTTCCTTGTTTTGGGTTGCCCACAAGATGACTTTTGTCCCATTATATTTGGTAGACCGTTCTTGAATACTGTTAATGCTAATATAGATTGCGAAAAGGATGTTGTCACGATTGGCTTGGATGATATGACTCATGAGTTTAATTTTGCTAAATTTCGTAGACAACCCCGTGGTAAAGAATTACCTAGTAAAGATGAAATAATTGGTCTTGCTTCTATTGCCGTGCCTCCTACTGATCCGTTAGAACAATATTTGCTAGAGCATGAAAATGATATGTTTATGAATGAAAGAAGGGAAATAGATGAAGTATTCCTTCAACAGGGTTCTATTTTGAAACACAATTTGCCTGTTGAAATCCTAGGGGATCCTCCTCCACCCAAGGGTGATTCCGTGTTTGAGCTAAAACCATTACCTGATAATCTTAAATATGCTCATCTTGATAAAAAGAAGATATATCATGTTATTATTAGTGCTAACCTTTCAGAGCAGGAAGAGGAAAGATTATTGAAAACTCTGAAGAAGCACCGTGCTGCTATTGGATATACTCTGGATGATCTTAAGGGCATTAGTCCCACTCTATGCCAACACAAAATTAAAGTGGAGAAAGATGCCAAACCAGTTAGAGATGCTCAACGACACTTAAATCCTAAGATGAAAGAAGTGGTAAGAAAGGAGATACTAAGGCTCCTTGAGGCCGGTATAATTTATCCTGTTGCTGATAGTGAATGGGTAAGCCCTGTCCATTGTGTCCATAAAAAGGGAGGTATTACAGTTGTTCCTAATGATAAAGATGAATTGATTCCGCAAAGAATTATTACAGGTTATAGGATGGTAATTGATTTCCATAAATTAAATAAAGCTACTAAGAAAGATCATTACCCTTTACCTTTTATTGATCAAATGATAGAAAGACTATCCAAACATACACATTCCTGCTTTCTAGATGGTTATTCTGGTTTCTCTCAAATACCTGTGTTAGCGGAGGATCAATCAAAAACTACTTTTACTTTCCCTTTCGGTACTTTTGCTTATAGACGTATGCCTTTTGGTTTATGTAATGCACCTGCTACCTTTTAAAGATGCATGATGGCTATATTCTCTGACTTTTGTGAAAAAAATTGTGAGGTATTCATGGATGACTTTTCCGTTTATGGATCCTCTTTTGATGATTGTTTGAGCAACCTTGATCAAGTTTTGCAGAGATGTGAAGACACTAGTCTCGTCCTAAATTGGGAAAAGTGTCACTTTATGGTTAATGAAGGCATTGTCTTGGGGCATAAAATTTCTGAAAGAGGTATTGAAGTTGACAAAGCTAAAGTTGATGCTATCGAAAAGATGCCATGTCCCAAGGACATTAAAGGTATAAGAAGTTTCCTTGGTCATGCCGGTTTTTATAGGAGGTTCACTAAGGACTTCTCTAAAATCTCTAGGCCGCTGACTAATTTACTGTAAAAATATATTCCTTTTGTCTTTTATGATGATTGCGTAGAAGCATTTGAAATACTTAAGAAAGCTTTGATCACTGCACCTATTGTTCAGGCACCTGATTGGAATTTACCCTTTAAAATTATGTGTGATGCTAGTGATTATGCTGTAGGAGCTGTTCTAGGGCAGAGAGTTGATAAGAAATTAAATGTTATTCAATATGCTAGTAAGACCCTTGATACTGCCCAGAGAAATTATGCTACTACTGAAAAAGAATTCTTGGCAGTTGTATTTGCTTGTGATAAGTTCAGACCTTACATTATTGATTCTAAAGTTACTATTCACACGGATCATGCTGCTATTAAATATCTCATGGAAAAGAAAGATGCTAAACCTAGACTTATTAGATGGGTTCTCTTGCTTCAAGAATTGAATTTGCATATTATTGATAGAAAGGGAGCTGAGAACCCCGTTGCAGATAACTTGTCTAGGTTAGAGAATGTTCTTGATGACCCACTACCTATTGATGATAGCTTTCCTGATGAACAATTAGCGGTCATTAATGCTTCTTGTACTGCTCCATGGTATGTTGATTATGCTAATTACATTATTGCTATATTTATACCAGCTAGTTTCACATACCAGCAAAAGAAAAAGTTCTTTAATGATTTAATACATTACTTCTGGGATGACCCACACCTTTACAAAGAAGGAGTAGATGGTGTTATTAGATGTTGTGTACCTGAGCATGAACAGGAATAGATTCTACACAAGTGTCACTCCGAACCATATGGAGGACACCACGCTAGAGACAGAACTGCACATGAGGTATTGCAATCCGGTTTTTATTGGCCTACTCTCTTCAAAGATGCTCGTAAGTTTGTCTTGTCTTATGATGAATGCCAAAGAATTGGTAATATTAGTAGATGTCAAGAAATTCCTATGAATTATTCTCTTGTTATTGAACCATTTGATGTTTGGGGCTTTGATTATATGGGACCTTTTCCTGCCTCTAATGGATACACACATATTGTAGTTGCTGTTGATTATCTTACTAAGTGGGTAGAAGCTATTCCAACTAGTAGTGTTGATCATAACACCTCTATTAAGATACTTAAAGAAGTTATTTTTCCGAGGTTTGGAGTCCCTAGATATCTCATGACTGATGGTTCTGTAAAATGCTTGCTAAGTATGCTGTTAATCATAGAATTGCATCTCCTTATCACCCACAGTCTAGTGGTCAAGTAGAGCTGAGTAATAGAGAGCTCAAATTAATTTTGCAAAAGACTGTTAATAGATCTAGAAAGAATTGGTCCAAGAAACTTGATGATGCATTATGGGCTTATAGAACTGCATATAAAAATCCTATGGGTATATCTCCGTATAAGATGGTTTCTGGAAAAGCATGTCACTTACCTCTTGAACTTGAACATAAAGCATACTGGGCTATTAAATAGCTCAACTATGACTTCAAACTTGCCGGTGAGAAGAGGTTATTTGAAATTAGCTCACTTGATGAATGGAGAACCCAAGCCTATGAGAATGCAAAGCTGTTTAAAAAAAGTTAAAAGATGGCATGACAAAAGAATACAAAAGCGAGAATTTAACGTAGGTGATTATGTGCTGCTATTCAAATATCCTTTAAGATTTTTTGCAGGAAAAATTCTCTCTAAATGGGAAGGTCCTTACGTTATCGAGGAGGTCTATCGTTTCGGTGCCATAAAAATCAACAATTTTGAAGGCACAAGTCCGAGGGTGGTGAACGATCAAAGAATCAAAAAATATATCTCAGGTAACCCTATTAATGTAGAAACCAATATTATTGAAACGGTAACACCGGAGGAATACATAAGGGACACTTTCCAGAACGTTTCAGACTCCGAAAAGGAATAGGTATGTGGTACGGTAAGTAAACCGACTCCAAAACAGTTCTAATGGCAATTTTTCTCCGTTTTGGAATATTTAAGAATTTTGGAAAGAAAGAAGTTATCTGGGAAGGACATGAGGCCTCCACGAGGGTGGAGGGCGCGCCCCCCTACTGGGCACACCCCCTGTCTCGTGGACACCTCATGTGCCTCCCGGACTCCGTTTTCTTGCACATTACGTATTTTGGTTGGTAAAAATTCGTTATATAATCTCCCGAAGGTTTTGACCACCGTATCACGCAAAAATCTTGTCTTTGTTTTGAGTTGTTTTTCTGACAGATCTAGAGCATCATGACGTCACCCTCCTCCAACAATGAAGACAAGGATGATTGGCTATTGAAGATAGAGCAGAAAAGAGAAGAACCGGAGGAGATCAACAAGGATGAAGGGATCAAGAAGGACATGGAGGATCAAGCTCTGGCGGCGAAAGAAGAAAACATCCCTCAACCTTTACCTAACCTATTTACCCCAACTGAGATTGAAGCTTTCAAGATGATTGAGTTAGCTCGTATACAAAACAAGCATCTCACACAGGAGAATATTTTATTGAAGGATCGTATCGTCGCACTCAAGGGCATTATCCGCAAATTGGAGGAGCTTTTACGCTCAATGTGCGATTATCCATCATCATCATCATCACCGCCTTCATCACCTCCGACGACATAATCACATGGGTATGGGCACTCCCCTTGGCAAGTACCAAGCTTGGGCGAGGTGCCCCGGTATCGTATCACCATCAAACTCCTATCTTTACCGTTTTACTTAGTTCGATCCTTTTAGTAATATCTTGATCTGTTAGATTGAAGTTTTGGTATGAATTAGTTTTGAGTTTTGCTTTGTGATCCCTTTATGTAATTGAGTTCGTGAGCTATTTATAATAAAGATTAGTGTTGAGTCAAGGGCTTTGCTATCTTGCTATGATCTTAAGAAAATAGAAAGAATAAAAAGAATAAAATAGTTCATATTGATCTCATGGATAGTAATGACTTCACATATAAAGAATATGAGGCATAAAAGTTGTTGAGAGTTGCAAACGTAGTTTTGGTCATCGTTGCAATTAATAGGAAGTAATAAGGAAACAGAGGTTTTCACATATAAATATACTATCTTGGACATCTTTTATAATTGTGGGCACTCATTAAAGTATGACATGCTAAAGAGTTGATGTTGGACAAGGAAGACAACGTAATGGTTTATGTTTTCTCACATCTCAGTTAAAGTATATTGTCATGGATCTTCCTAACATGTTGAGCTTGCCTTTCCCTCTCATGCTAGCCAAAAATCCCTAGCACCAAGTAGAGATACTACTTGCGCTTCCAAATATCCTTAAACCCAGTTTTGCCATGAGAGTCCACCATATCTACCTACGGATTGAAGAAGATCCTTCAAGTAAGTTGTCATCGGTGCAGGCAATAAAAATTTCTCTCTAAATATACATGACTTATTAGTGCGGAGAAAATAACCTTTATACGATCCTATTATGGAAGCAATAAAAGCGACAGACTGCATAATAAAGGTCCATATACAAGTGGCAATATAAAGTGACGTTCTTTTGCATTAAGATTTTGTGTATCCAACCCTAAAAGTGCACGGCAACCTCTACTTCCCTCTGCGAAGGGCCTATCTTTTACTTTATGTCTTTTACTTTATGCAAGAGTAAAGGTGATCTTCACCTTTCCCTTTTTCATTTTATCCTTTGTCAAGCACCTCGTGTTGGAAAGATCCTGATACATATATCCAATTGGATGTTTGTTAGCATGAATTATTATTGTTGACATTACCCTTGAGGTAAAACGTTGGGAGACAACACTATAAGCCCCTATCTTTCTCAGTGTCTGATTAAAACTCCATAACCATAAGTATTGCGTGAGTGTTAGCAATTATAGAAGATCATATGATAGTTGAGTATGTGGACTTGCTGAAAAGCTCTATTCTTGACTCTTTCTGATGTAATGATAAATTGCAATTGCTTCAATGACTGAGATTATAGTTTGTTAGTTCCCGATGAAGTTTATGTTCCATACTTGACATTGTGAATAGATTCTTCCTTGAGAATAAGAAATCATATGACAAAATCTATATATGTTGCTGTTATAAGAATGATCATGATGCCCTCATGTCCGTATTTTATCTTTATCGACACCTCTATCTCTAAACATGTGGACACATTTTTCGATTTCGGCTTCCGCTTGAGGACAAGCGAGGTCTAAGCTTGGGGGAGTTGATACGTCCATTTTGCATCATGCTTTTATATCAATATTTATTGCATTATGGGCTGTTATTACACATTATTTCACAATACTTATGGCTATTCTCTCTTATTTTACAAGGTTTATCATGAAGAGGGGGAATGCTGGCAGGTGGGATTCTGGCTGGAAAAGGAGCAAATATTGGAAACCTATTCTGCACAGCTCCAAAAGTCCCGCAACTCCATGAAAGTTATTTTTGGATTTAATAAGAATTATTGGGAAAAGAAAGTACCGAAGGGGGCCCACACCCTGGTCATGAGGGTGGGGGGCGCGCCCCCCTACTGGCGCGCCCCTGTCTCCCGGGCCCCCTGGTGGCCCTCCAGTGCCCATCTTCTGCTATATGAGGTCTTTCATCCTGGAAAAAATTATAAGCAAGATCACGAGACAAAACGGCGGCGGAACCTTGGCGGAACCAATCTAGGGCTCTGGCGGAGGTGTTCTGCCGAGGAAACTTCCCTCCGGGAGGGGGAAATCATTACCAACATCATCACCAACGATCCTCTCATCGGGAGGGGTCAATCTCCATCAACATCTTCACCAGCACCATCTCCTCTCCATACCCTAGTTCATCTCTTGTATCCAATCTTGTATTAAAACCACAAATTGGTACCTGCGGGTTGCTAGTAGTGTAGATTAATCCTTGTAGTTGATGCTAGTTGGTTTATTTGGTGGAAGATCATATGTTCAGATCCTTAATGCATATTAATACCCATCTGATTATGAATATGAATATGCTTTGTGAGTAGTTATGTTTGTTCCTGAGCACATGGGTGAAGTCTTGCTATTAGTAGTCATGTGAATTTGGTATTCGTTCGATATTTTGATGAGATGTATGTTGTCTCTCCTCTAGTGGTGTTATGTGAACGTCGAATACATGACACTTACCATTATTCGGGCCTATAGGAAGGAATTGGGATGTAATAAGTAGATGATGGGTTGCTAGAGTGACAGAAGCTTAAACCCTAGTTTATGCGTTGCTTCGTAAAGGGCTGATTTGGATCCATATGTTTCATGCTATGGTTAGGTTTACCTTAAACTTCTTTTGTAGTTGCGAATGCTTGCAATAGGGGTTAATCATAATTGGGATGCTTGTCCAAGTAAGGGCAGTACCCAAGCACCGGTCCACCCACATATCAAATTATCAAAGTACCGAATGCGAATCATATGAGCGTGATGAAACTAGCTTGACGATAATTCCCATGTGTCCTCGGGAGCGCTTTTCTCATTATAATAAATTGTCCAGGCTTGTCCTTTGCTACAAAAAGGATTGGTCCACCTTGCTGCACCTTATTTACTTTCATTACTTGTTACCCGTTACAAATTATCTTATCACAAAACTATCTGTTACCTACAATTTCAGTGCTTGCAGAGAATACCTTACTGAAAACCGCTTGTCATTTCCTTCTGCTCCTCGTTGGGTTAGACACTCTTACTTATCCAAAGGACTACGATAGATCCCCTATACTTGGGAGTCATCACCTGTTTGTTTGTTCTAAGTTGTTTTGTGATATGAATGATGTCATACTATGCTTACCGTATTATAAACTTCGTCTCTTTATCCTTATCCGTCAATACAACATGAAGGAATAGACAATACATTGGCGATGGTACATGGTCATATGTTTGGAACCTGGTTTTATTATGTACTTTGCAATAAAATACAACTAATATTTTACATGGGTTCACCAGAATAAGTTCTATATATATAGACCAAAGCTATTTTGTTTGGTTTTGCTGCCTCCTTAATATCTTCTGTTCTCGTACTACTAATGTAAAAACTCAACTTTTTGGCGAGATATGGAAAAAATGATGGAACTGCCACCTTCTGAAGGTGGCAAGGCAACTATAACCGCAGTGTCAGCTCTTGCTACAGTGGGTCAGTACCTGTCCACTAACAGTGCCAAAAGCACGTTCCTGCAAAATACTGGGTTGGTTGTTAAGGCAATCTCGTCCAAATTGCCTCATGATCAAGATATGCAAGCTCAAAACAATGTTGTATCTTCGCTCTAGACACAAGTCCATTCCCTAACAGAGACCCTTTGTGAAACAAGGAGAGACATTGTTCGATGTCGTCAAGATATGCATGGTTTTGAAACCAGACTATCAGACATTTGCTATGTTGTACAGGAGCCTAGGATAAATGAAGGCGAAGGTTATGGTGCTCCATCGGACAATACAACATGAAAACGTAACAGTCAGGTCAAATGAACTGAGCTTCTGAACTACTGGTGGTGCATTTATCTGCTAGCCTGTTAACTTTTATGCCAACCTTCCTTTTGTTTTATAGTTGTAATTTGTTTTGGTGCGATACAAAATTTGTTCTTAACGTGCTACCACCGGCTGAAGAAAACAGCAATCCATTTGTATAGTGTAGGGTGTTCCCTATATTGCACTGGTGGCGATCTTTGATGCCAAGTGGATGTAATCTGTGCAATCGCCTTAATAGCCTTGCTTTAGTTTCGGCCTTATTTATTTCCTAGTCTTATTTTTCCCTAGTTTGCTTGTGGCCGCAACAACCATGGGCCATATACGGACCGTGGTAACCTTGACCCTGCTACGGGCCGTAGGATCCATGGGTCTCCTATGGGCCGTCGATAAATGGGCCTCCAACAGGGTCGTAGAATCGGTGGGGCTCGGGCCGTCAGATAAATGGGTCTACATGGGCCATAAACGGGTGTAATTGGTATCGACCCAGCACGGTAACGGGCCGTTAACAGGCCGGAGGACAGCAAAGGCTTAATTGTGTCACAGGCATAACGGGTCGTTAATGGGCCGGAATATAGGATGGTCTGGAAACGGTGCAACGGGTTAACAAGCCAGAAATGGGCCGACTCTTGCCACGGGTGGAATTTGGCCCATTAGGGGAACAGGCCAGTAACGGGCCAGAAGTAATCGAGGGCCGGAAAGGAGCCCAAGAACGTATGGGCCATCAATAGGCCAAAAGATAACACGGGCTGAAAACGGTCCATGTGAATCACGAGCCATTAACGGGTATAAAGAAATTTACTTTTCATTATGGGCTAGAGTCACCATGGGCCTCTAAAGGGCCTAAAGATACGAAGTCCTCATATGGGCTGAAAGACGTCATGGCCATACATGGGCCGAATGTGAAACAGGCTGGTGTTATATTTGAGGGCCCACATGACGTTGTTGGGCCGATTTCCGTTGGGCCCTAACGGGCCGTGGGTTAGTAGGCTATAAATGGGCTATATGCGAACAGGCTATTAACAGGCTTTTCTTGGGCCGACCCGCCACCTTTTAACCAAGTCAAATGGGCCGGCCTTTTCACAGGAATGGGCCTCTGTTGGGCCATGCCACGTGTCAACGTGTCATAGGAGCCTTCGGTCCAATGAGTGGATGACATCGGTCCCAATGGTGAGCCGACACGTGTTTCCTCCAGCCAATGATGATTTTACACGTGGAAATTCCCCATTGGTCGGGGCTGTTAACGGGTTATCGGATCCAAAACTGGACCCGATAGCTTAACGACGTTCCGTTACGGTGGATGCCACGTGTCGGTCACCCTTGACGAAAGCAATTCTGTGACGCATGATTTATCATCGTGGAATTGAACACTTCCGTGATGATAATTTTGGTAATGTCATGGAACACTTCTACGACAGCATAGGTATGACTATCTTGATTCTGTCATAAAATCGTCATGGATGTACATGCATGACAAAAACCGCGACCTACTGTGAAAAACACGTATCATCATGGAAGTGTATTTTTTTGGTAGTGCCTACTCCTTCCTCTTTTCCCCTTCCGGTAAAAGGAAAGGGGTGGGGGAGAATCCAACTAGGAGTCCAAGTGGGACTCCTGTCAGTTGGCGCGCCTAGGGCCGGCCTACTCTCCCTCCCTCCTTTATATACGCGGGGGGGGGGCTCTTAGACACACCAATTGCTCTTAGCCGTGTGCGGCACCCCTCTCCATAGTTTATGCCTCCAGTTATATTCTCGCAGTGCTTAGGCGAAGCCCTGCACAGATCACATCACCACCACCGTCACCATGCCGTTGTGCTAACAGAACTCATACACTCCTTCGACCCTTTGCTGGATCAAGATCTCGAGGGGCGTCATTGCGCTGAATGTGTGCAGAACTCAGAGGTGTTGTATGTTTGATACTCGATTGATTGGAATGAAAAGACGTTCGACTACAT
This sequence comes from Triticum dicoccoides, assembly GCF_002162155.2. Lineage (NCBI taxonomy): Eukaryota > Viridiplantae > Streptophyta > Magnoliopsida > Poales > Poaceae > Triticum > Triticum dicoccoides. The sequence continues at coordinate 71,740,593 of NC_041387.1, read as the reverse complement.
CAACCGCGTTGAGAAAATGCCTCCACTTTCGGTCTACGAGGGTACATAGACACACTCTCCGTCTCTTGTCGCTATGCATCTCCTAGATAGATCTTGCATGAGCGTATTTTTTTTAAATTGGATGCTACCTTTCCCATCAAATATGTCACATGATATGGCCATCATCATCTTGTGCCTTTGATCTCCATCTCCAAAGCATTGTCATGATCTCCATTGTCACCGGCTTGACACCTTTATCTCCATCATTACGTCATGGTCGTCTTGCCAACTATTTCTACTACAACTATCGCTACTGCTTAGTGATAAAGTAAAGCAATTACATGGCGTTTGCATTTCATACAATAAAGAGACAACCATAAGGCTCCTGCCAGTTGCCGATAACTTCTACAAAACATGGTCATCTCATACAATAATGTATATCACATCATGTCTTGACCATATCACATCACAACATGCCCTGCAAAAACAAGTTAGACGTCCTCTACTTTGTTGTTGCAAGTTTTACGTGGCTGCTATTGGCTTCTAGCAAGAATCAATCTTACCTGCAGCACAAAACCACAATGGTGATTTATCAAGTTTGGTGTTTTAACCTTCAACAAGGACTAGCCACAGTCAAATTCAATTTAACTAAAGTAGGAGAAACAGACACCCGCCAGCCACCTTTATGCAAAACTAGTTGCATGTCTGTCGGTGGAACCGGTCTCATGAATGTGGTCATGTAAGGTTGGTCTGGGCCGCTTCATCCAACAATACCGCCGAATCAAAATAAGACATTGGTGGTAAGCAGTATGACGATCACCACCCACAACTCTTTGTGTTCTACTCATGCATATCATCAACACATAGACCTCGCTCTGATACCATTGTTGGGGAACATAGCATGCAATTTCAAAAAAATTCCTATGCTCATGCAAGATCTATCTAGGAGATGCATAGCAATGAGAGGGGGAGAGTGTGTGTATGTACCCTCATAGACCGAAAGCGGAAGCGTTTGACAACATGGTTGATGTAGTCGAACTTCTTCTCGTTCCGACCGATGAAGCACGGAACGTACGACACCTCTGAGTTCTGCACACATTCAGCTGGATGGCATCCCTCGAACTCTTGAACCAGCAGAGTGTCAAGGAAGTAGATGAGTTCTGTCAGCATGAAGATATGGTGACGGTGATGGTGAAGTGATTCGCGTAGGGCTTCGCCTAAGCACTACGAGAATATGACCGGAGGCGTAAACTATGGAAGGGGGCGCTACACATGGCTAACAATTGCTGGTGTGTGTTCTAGGAGCCCCTCCCCACGTATATATAGGTGGGAGGGTGAGGGGAACAACCTTGGGGCACCCCAAGTAGGAGGAATCCTACTTGGGGGCCTAGTCCAATTTGGCCCCCCTTACATATTTTCCGGAGGGGAAGGAAGGAGGAGAGAGGAGGGAAGGAAGGGGGAGGCTGAATCCCTCCCCCTTCCTTATCTCTTCCCCTCTTTCCTTCGTCCTCTCATTCGTCCCATATGGGGGGCACAACAGCCCCTGCAGGCTGCCGTGTTTCCCTTCTTGGCCCATTAGGGCCAAATCTTTGCCGGGGGGGGGGGTGCCTGGAACCCTTCCGGTGACCCGATATATACGCGGTACCCTCCGGAACATTTCTGGTGTACGAATACTATCGTCCTATATATCAATCTTTACCTCTCGGCCATTTCGAGACTCCTCGTCACGTCTGTGATATCATCTGGGACTCCGAACGACATTCGGTCACCAAATCACATAACTCATATAATACAAAATCATCATTGAACATTAAGCGTGCGGGCCCTATGGGTTCCAGAACTGTGTAGACATGGCCGAGACACCTCTCCGGTCAATAATCAATAGACGAACCTGGATGCTCATATTGGCTCCCACATATTCTACGAAGATCTTTATCGATCAAACAGTTATGACAACATACATTATTCCCTTTGTCATCGGTATATTACTTGCCCGAGATTCGATCATCGGTATCTTCATAGCTAGTTCAATCTAGTTACCAGCAAGTCTCTTTACTCATTCCGTAATGCATCATCCTGCAACTAACTCATTAGTCACTCTTCTTGCAAGGCTTCTTATGATGTGCATTACTGAGAGGGCCCAGAGATACCTCTCCGATACCCAGAGTGACAAATCCTAATCTTGATCTATCCCAACCCAACAAACACCTCGGAGATACCTGTAGAGCATCTTTATAATCACTCAATTACGTTGTGACATTTAATAGCACATAAGGCATTCCTCCAGTATCCGGGAGTTGCATAATCTCATAGTCGGAGGAATATGTATTTGACATTAAGAAAACAATAGCAATAAAACTGAATGGTCATAATGCTAAGCTAACGAATGGGTATTGTCCATCACATCATTTTCCTAATGATGTGATCCCGTTCATCAAATGACAACACATGTCTATGGTTAGGAAACTTAACCATCTTTGATTAACGAGCTAGTCTAGTAGAGACTTACTAGGGACACAATATTTTGTCTATGTATCCACACATGTATGAAGTTTCCGGTTAATACAATTCTAGCATGAATAATAAGCATTTATCATTAAATAAGGAAATATAAAACAACAAATTTATTATTGCCTCTAGAGCGTATTTCCTTTAGCTGCCTCCCCTGACGCGGGTGGCGAGCTGCGCGTCTGCCTCAACATCACAGGCCTGAACAGGACCGCTTCTTAGGGCATCTTCTGGTTGTCGCAAGTCGGCTGGAGCGGGGGCTACCCCTGCAACTACGTCTTCATGCCGTTCGGCATACTGAACATTGGCACCACATATCAGCGCCGGGCGCAGCACACTATGGCGTCTCACGAGGCCCGACGATTGGCGGTGACGGCTCAGGATGCCTCGGACCCTCGTGAGTCCCTCGGGTCTCACGGGCCTCTCGAGCCTCCGGAGCCACCCAGCTCATGAGGAGCGAACCTCTATGGCATGCTTCATCGGCTACCTTGACGCTTCTGCAACACCGGTGCTAGGTGACTTTTTGTTTTTTCTTCAATTGAGGGCGCCCCGCGGGCTGCATTATCCTCAAGCTACTGGGGTCCGCCCCTGCAGTTGCATTGTTCCATTCATGTACCTTAAAGCGGTCATGTTTCCATGAGTTGCTATGACCGTTAACCCTATGCTTGATGTCGCATCTCTTCTGGGTCCGCAGCCCCACGGGCTTCATGTTTTACCTGCTCTCCTCCCGAAACGTCGCATGAGAGGGGGCTGCTGGCACGACACCTATGCTCGGGTGCATCCCAGTAGCGTTGAAAAATCTAAGTGACTGAGATCTGGCTCGCGGGCCGGCCCTGCGTACGTCACCTCACCAGGTCCTTAGTGCGTACATCTTCTAATGAAACACTCACGAGCAAATGAGCTAGTGCATGCCGCCCTTTTGTAATTCGTGATCTGTCAAATGCGCAGGACTTCAGGAGATAGATGCTACCTCTTGAGCTTGCATTGGTTTTCCCTTGAAGAGGAAAGGGTGATGTAGCAAAGTAGCATAAGTATTTTCCTCAGTTTTGAGAACCAAGGTATTAATCCAATAGGAGACAACGCACAAGTCACCAAATACCTGCACAAACAATCAACAACTTGCACCCAACGCAATAAAGGGGTTGTCAATCCCTTCATGATTACTCGCAAAAGGTGAGATCTAATAGAGATAGATAAACGATAAAGTAAATATTTTTGGTATTTTTGGTTTATAGATCGTAAAGTAAAAGATTGCAAAATAGTAGATCGGAAACTAGCAAGATGTAAAGGAGATTCAATAATATAGAAAAGAGACTCAATATAATGGAAAAGAGACTGGGGGGCCATCGGTTTCACTAGTGGCTTCTCTCATTATAGCAAATATTACGATGGGTGAACAAATTACTGCCGAGCAATTTATAGAAAAGCGCAAAGTTAAGATGATATCTAAGGCAATGACCATGAACACAGGCATCACATCCGTTTGAAGTAGACCGACTCCTGCCTCCATCTACTACTATTACTCCACACATCGACCGCTATCCAGCATGCATCTAGACTATTAAGTTCATAGAGAACAGAGTAACGCATTAAGCAAGAGGACATGATGTAGTGGAATTAACTCAAGCAATATGATGAAAACCCCATCTTTTTATCCTTGATGGCAACAATACAATACATGCCTTGCTGCCCCTACTGTCACTGGGAAAGGACACCGCAAGATTGAACCCAAAAATAAGCACTTCTCCCATTCCAAGAAAGATCAATCTAGTAGGCCAAACTAAACCGACAATTCGAAGAGACTTGCAAAGATATGAAATCATGCATATAAGAATTCAGAGAAGAACCAAATAATATTCATAGATAATCTTGATCATAAATCCACAATTCATCGAATCTCAGCAAACACACCGCAAAAGAATATTAAATCAAATAGATCTCCAAGAAGATCGAGGAGAACATGGTATTGAGAATCAAAGAGAGAGAAGAAGCCAACTAGCTAATAACTATGGACCTGAAGGTCTGTGGTAAACTACTCATGCTTCATCGGAGAGGTAATGGTGTTAATGTAGAAGACCTCCATGATCGAATCCCCCTCCGGTAGGACGCCAGAAAAGGTCCATAGATGGGATCTCACGGGTACAGAAGGTTGCGGCGGTGGAAAAGTGGTTTCGTGGCTCTCCTGGATGTTTTCAGGATATAAGAGTATATATAGGTGAAGGAACTAGGTCAGGGGAGCTACGAGGGGCCTGTCGGTGTCAAAACCGGCATATCTCAGGTAGGGGGTCCCAAACTGTGCGTCTAAGGATCGAGGGTAACAGGAGGCAGGGACACGATGTTTTACCCACGTTCGGGCCCTCTTGATGGAGGTAATACCCTACTTCCTGCTTGATTGACTTTGATGAGTATAGGGGTTACAAGAGTTGATCTACGACGAGATCATAATGGCTAAACCCTAGAAGTCTAGCCTACATGATTATTATTCTCCTTCGATGAACTAAACCCTCCAGTTCATATATACACCGGAGGGACCTATGGTTGTACAAGGTTGGTTTGTAGAGAAAGGAATATGATCCGAATGCCAAGCTTGCCATCCATGCGAAGGAGAGTCCCAACCGGACACGAGGGAGGGCCTTCTGTATTGTATCTTCACAACCCATTAGTCCGGCCCAAGTCACATAGGCCGGCCCCCCGAGGACCCCATAGTCCAGGACTCCCTCAGTAGCCCCCGAACCGGGCTTCAATGATGATGTATCGGGTGTGCATATTGTCTTCGGCATTTCAAGGCGGGTTCCTTCTCCAAATACTTCAATGCAGTGCTCCGCATATAATGGCGGTATCCGGCTCTCGTTTAATAATCACAACCTTGAGCTATAAAAATACTCAAAACTAGGTAAGTAACGTCCATAGGAGATTTTTCCGGCGAGGCATTATGTCCTGTCCTGATTGGTGTTCTGAACCGTTTTACAACCCCCGTTTCGAGGTACGGTTATTGACACGCCTTGTCAAAGCAGAGGTCGTGTCCCCTTATCACGGGATTTTCATCAATTTAAGTTTGGGTAATCCAACCGTGCCGTTCGCACGTCCCCTTGGGAATAGGCGAGATTTAAGGCATATGAGGGGGCGCTTGGCATCTACTGCCTTTATAAGAAGACAAGGATCCACCTTTTCACCCCACGCCTTCTCCCTCCTTAGCCCTTCTGCCGTTCGAGCTCTAGCGCCCAAGTTCCAATATTTTCCCTTGCCACCAAACACCTCAACCATGTCTGGATCTGGAGCTCAAGGCAAGTGGATGGTTTCCTCTGTCACAGAGGAGAACATCACGGAGCTCCGGGAGGCTGAGTACTTGGCCGCGGACATAACCCATCGGCTTCCTATCAAAAAGCAGATCATTCCCACCCCGGAGCCAAATGAGAGGGTAGTGTTCATCCCTCATTTCCTTCATGGATTAGGGTTTCCCCTTCATCCTTTCGTCCATGGTCTGATGTATTACTATGGGCTAGATTTCCATGATCTGGGCTCCAAATTCCTTCCTCTGCATCTCGGCGTTCATCATCGTGTGTGATGTCTACTACGCAACCTTCTTCTTGTAGACATTGTTGGACCTCCAAGTGGAGAGGTTTGTAGGACAGTAGCAAATTTCCCTCAAGTGGATGACCTAAGGTTTATCAATACGTGGGAGGCGTAGGATGAAGATGGTCTCTCTCAAACAACCCTTCAACCAAATAACAAAGAGTCTCTTGTGTCCCCAACACACCCAATACAATGGTAGATTGTATGGGCACACTAGTTCGGCCAAGAGATGCTGATACAAGTGCAATATGCATAGTAGATATGGGTATTTGTAATCTGAAAATATAAAAACAGCAAGGTAACAAGTAATAAAAGTGAGCGTAAACGGTATTGCAATGCTGGGAAACAAGGCCTAGGGCTCATACTTTCACTAGTGCAAGTTCTCTCAACAATAATAACATAACTAGATCATATAAATATCCCTCAACATGCAACAAAGAGTCACTCCAAAGTCACTAATAGTGGAGAACAAACGAAGAGATTATTGTAGGGTACTAAACCACCTCAAAGTTATCCTTTCTAATCGATCTATTCAAGAGTCCGTAGTAAAATAACACGAAGCTATTCTTTCCATTTAATCTATCATCGAGTTCGTACTAGAATAACAACTTAAGACACAAATCAACCAAAACCCTAATGTCACCTAGATACTCCAATGTCACCTCAAGTATCCATGGGCATGATTATATGATATGCATCACACAATCTTAGATTCATCTATTCAACCAACACAAAGTACGTCAAAGAGTGCCCCAAAGTTTCTATCGAAGAGTCAAGACGAAAACATGTGCCAACCCCTATGCATAAGTTCATGGAACCCGCAACTTGATCACCAAAACATACATCAAGTAGATCACGTGAATATCCCATTGTCACCACAGATAAGCACGACAAGACATACATCAAGTATTCTCAAATCCTTAAAGACTCAATCCGATAAGATAACTTCAAAGGGAAAAGTCAATCCATTACAAGAGAGTAGAGGGGGAGAAACCTCATAAGATCCAACTATAATAGCAAAGGTTGCGATACATCAAGATCGTGCCAAATCAAGAACACGAGAGAGAGAGAGAGAGATCAAACACATAGCTACTGGTACATACTCTCAGCCCCGAGAGTGAACAACTCCCTCCTCGTCATGGAGAGCGCCGGGATGATGAAGATGGCCACCGGTGAGGGACCCCCCTGATAACCCACAAGTGTAGGGGATCGCAACAACTTTCGAGGGTAGAGTATTCAACCCAAATTTATTGATTTGACACAAGGGGAGCCAAAGAATATTCTTAAGTATTAACAGTTGAGTTGTCAATTCAACCACACCTGGTTAACTTAGTATCTGCAACAAAGTTTTTAGTAGCAAAGTAGTATGATAGTAATGGTAACAGTGGCAAAAGTAAAGATAGCAGTATTGTAGTGATTGTAACAGTGGCAACAGAAAAGTAAATAAGCGAAGCAGAATATATGAAAAGCTCGTAGGCATTGGGTCAGTGATGGATAATTATGTCGGATGCGATTCCTCATGTAATAGCTATAACATAGGGTGACACAGAACTAGCTCCAATTCATCAATGTAATGTAGGCATGTATTCCGAATATAGACATACGTGCTTATGGAAAAGAACTTGCATGACATCTTTTGTCCTACCCTCCCGTGGTAGCGGGGTCCTAGTGGAAACTAAGGGATATTAAGGCCTCCTTTTAATAGAGTACCGGACCAAAGCATTAACACATAGTGAATACATGAACTCCTCAAACTACGGTCATCACCGAGAAGTATCCCGATTATTGTCACTTCGGGGTTGTCAGATCATAACACATAATAGGTGACTATAGACTTGCAAGAGGATCAAGAACTCACATATATTCATGAAAAAATAATAGGTTCAGATCTGAAATAATGGCACTCGGACCCTAGTGACAAGCATTAAGCATAGCAAAGTCATATCAACATCAATCTGAGAACATAGTGGATACTAGGGATCAAACCCTAAAAAAACTAACTTGATTACATGGTAAATCTCATCCAACCATCACCGTCCAGCAAGCCTATGATGGAATTACTCACGCACGGCGGTGGGCATCATGGAATTGGTGATGGAGGATGGTTGATGATGACGATGGCGACGAAACTCCCTCTCCGGAGCCCCGAACGGACTCCAGACCAGCCCTCCCGAGAGGTTTTAGGGCTTGGCTACGGCTTCGTATCATAAAACGCGATGAAACTTCCTCTCTGATTTTTTTTCTCCGCAAAACGAAATATATAGAGTTGGAGTTGAGGTCGGAGGAGCTCCAAGGGGCCCACGGGACAAGGGGGCATGCCCAGGGGGAGGGCACCCTCGTGGACAGGGTGTGGGCCCCCTGTCCTTCATCTTTTGCCAATATTTATTATATTTTCTGAACCTTATCTCCGTGGATTTTCAGGTCATTCCGAGAACTTTTGTTTCTGCACAAAAATAACACCATGGCAGTTCTGCTCAAAACAACGTCAGTTCGGGTTAGTTTCATTCAAATCATGCAAATTAGAGTCCAAAACAAGGGCAAAAGTGTTTGGAAAAGTAGATACGTTGGAGACGTATCAACTCCCCCAAGCTTAAACCTTTGCTTGTCCTCAAGCAATTCAGTTGATAAACTGAAAGTGATAAAGAAAACTTTTACAAACTCTATTTGCTCTTGTTGTTGTAAATATGTGAAGCCAACATTCAAGTTCCAGCAGGTATTTTTAATTAACCATACTCACAATAACACTTAGGTCTCACAATTACTCATATCAATGGCATAATCAGCTAGCGAGCCATAATAATAGAACTCAGATGACAAAACTTTCTCAAAACAATCATAATATGATATAACAAAAAGGTATCTCGCTATCCCTTTCTGAGACCACAAAACATAAATGCAGTGCACCTTTAAAGATCAAGGACTGACTAAATATTGTAATTCATGGTAAAAGAGATCTAGTCAAGTCTTACCCAATATAAACCAATAGTAATGCATGCAAATGACAGTGTGCTCTCTAGCGGGTGCTTTTTAATAAGAAGGTGATGACTCAACAAAAAAGTAAATAGAAAGGCCCTTCACAGAGGGAAGCAGGGATTTGTAGAGGTGCCAAACCTCTATTTTAAAATAGAGATTAAATAACATTTTGAGCGGCATACTTTCACTGTCAACGCAGAAACTATGAGATGGCTATATCTTCCATACTACATGCATTATAGGCAGTTCCCAAACAGAATGGTAAAAGTTTATACTCCCCCACCACCAACAAGCATCAATCCATGGCTTGCTTGAAACAACGAGTGCCTCCAACTAACAACAGCCCTGGGGGAGTTTTGTTTAATTATATTGATTTTCTTTGATCTTTTTGGATCATGGGACTGGGCATCCCGGTTACCGGCCCTTTCTCGTGAATGAGGAGCGGAGTCCACTCCTCTTGAGAATAACCCACCTAGCATGGAAGATACAGGCAGCCCTAGTTGAAACATGAGCTGCTCGAGCATACAAAACAAAATTTCATTTGAAGGTTTGGAGTTTGGCACATACAAATTTACTTGGAACGACAGGTAGGTACCGCATATAGGAAGGTATGGTGGACGCATATGGAACAACTTTGGGGTTTATGGCGTTTGGATGCACAAGCACTATTCCCGCTTAGTACAGGTGAAGGCTAGCAAAAGACTGGGAAGCGACCAACTGAGAGAGCGACAACATTCATAAACATGCATTAAAATTAATTCATACCGAGTACAAGCATGAGTAGGATATAATCCATCATGAACATAAATATCGTGAAGGCTATGTTGATTTGTTTCAACTACATGCGTGAACATGTGCCAAGTCGAGTCACTCAATTTATTCAAAGGAGGATACCATCCCACCATACCACATCATAATCATTTTAATAGCATGTTGGCACGCAAGGTAGACCATTATAACTCATAGCTAATCAAGCATGGCACAAGCAACTATAATCTCTAAATGACATTGCAAATATGTTTACTTCATAACAAGCTGAATCAGGAACGATGAACTCATCATATTTACAAAAACAAGAGAGGTCGAGTTCATACCAGCTTCTCTCATTTCAATCAGTCCATCATATATCGTCATTATTGCCTTTCACTTGCACGACCACTATAGGAATCCAGTATGTTGCCGTCCGCCACGGTGGACGGCAAAGGCACGGACGGCGGATGGCAAAGAGCTTTGCCGTCAGCGGCGGACGGCAAAGAGTGACGGCAAAGATAGGGTCGGCAAATAGGTCCTTTGCCGTCTGCTTTTCATGGCGGACGGCAAAGTGTCCTTTGCCTACAGTGGCGGACGGCAAAGGAGAGGGACGGCAAAATACTTGACGTCCACCAGCGTTAGTCCGTTAGGTGGCTAACGGCGGCCTTTGCCATCCGCCAGCGGACGGCAAATTTGACCACCCCTTTGCCGTCCGCCAGTTGACGTCAGCAGTGCGTCAACGCCCATGGTGGTTTGCCGTCAGCCATGGCGGACGGCAAAGGTTATGTCTTTGCCATCAGCTTTTCTTTGCCGTCAGCCAGCTAACGGCAAAACCTTTGTCGTCCGCCACTGTAAGCAAATTTGCCAAATGGCACAGGTGCCAGGAAGCACAGGTGGGTGCCATGTGTCCCCTTTGCCTACAGTGGCGGACGGCAAAGGGCTCTTTGCCGTCAGTGGCAGACGGCAAAGAGCCTGCACTGCCTCTTTTTAATTATGTTTTTCTTATATCCAACAATTATCACAGCACACAGCACATATATATCCATCACATAAATAACACAGCACATATATATATCACAACACATATATATCCAGCACATATATATCCATCCATACATACATAGTAGGTTGCACATAGTCCCATCAATCCATACATATTACAATATGCAAAGTTTCATCATAGCAAGCGAGCAGAATACAAGAAGTGCATCAAAGGAAAAAACAAGCAATCCATCATATGATGCTGACTTCCGTGAAGTGAATGAAACCTGCAAAATGACAAATAAAAAAGTTAGAAAAAGAATAGAAGAAGAAGAAGAAGACTAGAATAAGAAGTATATGCCATTTATTAGCTAACTTAGGTGAACTGGATCATTTATGAGCTAAATTAGTTGAAATGGATCGTTTATGAGCTAAGTTAGGTGAAATGGATTGTTTATGAGCTAAGTTAGGTGAAATGGATCGTTTATGAGCTAACCTAGGTGAAATGGGTCGTTTATGAGCTAACCTAGGTGAAATAGGTCGTTTATGAGCTAACCTAGGTGAAATGGGTCGTTTATGAGCTAACCTAGGTGAAATCGGTTGTTTATGAGCTAACCTAGGTGAAATGCATCATTTTGGAGCTAAGTTAGGTGAAATGGATCGTTTATGAGATAACCTAGGTGAAATGGATCATTTATGATCTAATCTAGGTGAAATGTGTCGTTT
>NC_041387.1:71722535-71728830 GCF_002162155.2 Triticum dicoccoides | reverse complement strand
TGAAATAGGTCGTTTATGAGCTAACCTAGGTGAAATGGGTCGTGTATGAGCTAACCTTGGTGAAATGGGTTGTTTATGAGCTAACCTAGGTGAAATAGGTCGTTTATGAGCTAACCTAGGTGAAATGGGTCGTTTATGAGCTAACCTTGGTGAAATGGGTCGTTTATGAGCTAACCTAGGTCAAATGCATCATTTATTAGCTAACCTAGGTGAAATGGATCATTTTGGAGCTAACTTAGTTGAAATGGGTCGTTTATGAGCTAACTAAGGTGAAATGCCACGTTTTTGAGCTAACTAATGTGAAATGGGTCATTTTGGAGCTAACCTAGGTGAAATGGGTCATTTAGGAGCTAACGTAGGTGAAATTGGTCATTTTAAAGCTAACGTAGGTAAAATGGATCATTTAGGAGCTAATCTACGTAAAATGGGTCATTTTAGAGTTAACTTGGATAAATTGGATCACTTGTAAGCTAACTAAGGTAAAATGAGTCATTTTAGAGCTAACTTAGGTAAAATGGATCGTTTATGAGCTAACTAAGCTAATTATGCAATTTTTGACATAAGTAAGCTTATTAAGTCATTTTGAAGGAAAACAAGCTAACTCTAGGTCATTATGGTAAGCATATTGGATGAAATAAAGCTAAGTCTAGGTCTTTATGCATTTGTTAAGCAAAAAACTAGAGAAACTTACCTTGATCATGGAGGTGTGGGAGCGGGTTGGCTCATGCCAGTAGCTGGAGAAGGATCGTGTGATGCTTGTGTGGAGTTACGCTGCACCAAAGATCATTTCCAATGTTTCGTTAGCATGATGACACTCAAATGTTAAGACTAGCAAGTAACGTCCATTCAAATTAAACTCACCGTGGTCTCAGGAGCAATCTCTGGATCAATGGCTATGGAGCCATGGGACGTCCCGCCACTAGATATCATCACCTGCTCTGGATTGTAGGAAATCTGGCTCGGGTTAAACTCCTCCCCTTTCCTCGCCTTCCACTTGACTTGCTTGTAAGAGGCAGTGTGGGCCATGGCATACAGGTCGTACCCCTCTGGCACCTTATCCGTCTTATTGTAGCATGCCTGAAAGAGGGAAACAAAGTAAATTAGTAATTAAAGGGCTCAAGCTAGCATGATGAATTAATTGCATTAATCATGAAGCAAACCACATACCCAATTCCGCCCAAACTGATATAAGCTGGAGCTACCTTTATGGTGTGGCACACCTTCAATTTGGGCATGTTTGTCCTTGGCCTCAGTCGGCTCCCCTTCCATCTTTCAACACCTGCCATGACAAAGAGTAAACGAAATTAGTACAACATAAAAAAATACCGACATGAATAATAATATGTATATCACTTAAGTGTATCATCATCAAGTACAACATAAAAAAATTGAATACCTGACACTACTAATAATCTCGATCAGTATCATCAATAAATGCATAATCATCATCATCACTATAATCAATGACGGGCTCATAGGGTTCAGTGGCATCAACATGTGGAAGGCCACCTTTACGTAATCGGTCAAGCATTGAGAGGTCGTCCGTAGCAGTAACCTCTTCTTGTTCCGGCTCTTCTTGTTCCTCCTCTGGGGTGATGTGGGATTCACTGTCGCTGTCTACTTCAATGTTTTGGGGTGAAGTATACCGGTTCTTGAAACACTTTTTGGAAAGACGTGTCTCTTGGAAGAATTCTCCTTCATATGTGTTTGGGTTATAGTCTTCATAATCCTCTTCCTTTGGGGGAGATAGTCTAGCACGTGGCGGCACTTCATAAACGACATCCCAACCTTTCAGATTTGGATTAGTTTGGCAGGCCCAGGGTAGATAGAATACTTGGGTCGCCTGTTGAGCCGTAATATAGACATCAGGAACATCTAAATGGGTGCTTTGGTTGATTTCAACTAGCACTATATGTTCATGAGTCCTTCTAGTCTCCTTCGGCTGAAACCAATAACATTTGAAGACTATGACATATGGTGGGTTTTCACCATAGAATAGAAGTTCATAAATTGCTTCAACTCTCCCAAAATACTCGGTACCTCCTTCGCCGATAGCAGATACACAAAAATTTGTAGACTTTCGGTCGGCCATAGATAGCTCTTTGCCATAGGTACGAAAACGATACCCGTTGATGTCGTATTTGTCAAATGAACGGACCTTATAGTCAAAACCATTAGCGAGTTGTCTCAATTCAGCGTCCATAGACTCTGAATTAGCCTACAAGTTTAATATGAAAGGATTGTTGCATTACGCACAAATTAGCGAATGAAATGAAATTGTCTAATAGAATTTACCGTTTGTTTGAACCAAGAGATGAAACCGGGATAGCCGCCTCCTTGCTTTGCGAGAAGCTCATACTCTTCAACGGAATCCTTTTGGATCACCGCTCCATACGAGAATAGGGAGACGTATCGACTGTATGAAATATCTAGGAATAAGAGCAGTTCAAACGGAAATAGAAGTTGCGAAACAATGTACCGAGAACTTACTCGATGTACGACCGCACTTCTATCAGGTTGTTGAAGATATACAACGAAATGGTACGCCATTCTTCGTTATCCAAAGATACTGGATTTGAAACACTGGCTGGTGCGAGATTCCCTTTGAATAGGCTGAGGTTGGATCCACCCTTTTTAGGCTCGTCAGCATTGTACCGAGGCTTCGGATTATGCAAATGACGATTTTTGGTTTCGTAGTGTGCTGTCACGAAGTTTGCCGCCTCCTCAGTGATGAATGCCTCAGCCATAGACGCTTCAATTCTACGTTTATTTTTACATTTTTCTCAAAGCGTCTTCTGCATCCTCTCAGTTGGGTAGCACCAATGATTTTGCACGGGCCCCCCCAATCTTGCCTCGGTCGGGAGATGCAAAATCAAATGCTGCATTGGATTAAAGAAGCCCAGTGGAAAGATCTTCTCTAACTTGCAGATCAACTCTGGCGCCAACTCTTCCATTTCTTCTAGCACGCCATGCGATAGTTCTTTCGCACAAAGAACACAGAAGAAATAGCTGAGTTCTGCCAGTACTAGCCATTCATCCCTAGGGATGAAGCCACGCAACATCACCGGCATTACCCGCTCAATCCATATGTGCCAATCATGACTCTTGAGACCAAATATCTTCAATTTATCAAGACTCGCTCCCCTCTTTAGATTTGCTGCATACCCATCGGGGAACATCAACTGCATTTTCACCCACAAGATAATTTCCCTCATAGCTGGCCTTCCAAGATTGAACCATGACTTTTGCTTCGTCCAGTTCTGCTTTCCTTTCGGTTCTTTCATGTTTTGTAACGTCCTATCACATAGCGCCTCCAGATCAACTCTAGCCTTAGTATTATCCTTTGACTTCCCATCTATGCCGAACAATGTACCAAAAAGTGCCTCGGCAATATTCTTCTCAGTGTGCGTCACGTCGATGTTGTGTGGGCAAAGGAGGTCTTTGAAGTAAGGCAGATCCCATAAGCATGTTTTGAGAGTCCAGGCGTGCTGAGAATTATACCCCCCTTGAAGTACCCTGGACGCTCTAGATCTGGCTCGAGAGCGTTTAACTGATCCAGGGTCTGTTGGCCTGTCAACGCAGGTGGTGCAGAGTTTTTTACAACTCTACCTCTGATGAAGTTCTTCTTGTCTTTCCTGAACTTATGGCGAGGATCCAGGAACTGTCTATGCATGTCGAAGCAAGAAAACTTGCGACCGGCCTGAAGCCAACGAAACTCAAGAGCTCCCTTGCATGTGGGGCACGGGAACCTTCCATGCACACACCAGCCAACGAATAGCGCATACGCCGGCAAGTCATGCGTCGAGTACATGTACCAGACACGCATTATGAAGTTTCGTTTGCTATAGGCATCGTATGTCTTGAACCCATTATCCCAAGCTTCTTGCAAGTCGTCCTTAAGCGGTTGCATGTACACATTCATATTTTTCCCCGGATAGTTGGGCCCTGGAATTATCAATGTCAGGAAAATGTTCTTTCTTTGCATAATCTGTCCGGGGGGGGGGGGAGATTGAGTGGAAAGACAAATACAGGCCAACAACTGTATTGGGCTACCGTCATACCAAACACACTGAACCCATCGGTGTTGATGCCGACTCGAGGATGCCTCGGATCTGCCGCTTTGTCAGCATGTAATTCATCAAACTTTTTCCATGCAACACCATCCGATGTGTGTACCATCATCAGATTCCCATCTGCATCTAGGTCGGTTCTTTTGCCTGTTTTGTGCCATGTCATCTGTCGGGCCGTCTCTTCGACCATGAAAAGACGTTGAAGTCTTGGTACGATTGGCATATACCAAAGAACAGTAACAGGGATTTTGGTCTGTGTCTTCTCACCCATACCGTTGTCTACCACAATATACCTGGAAGACTTGCAAATGGGACAATAGTTCAAGTCCGCATAGTCAAGCCTAAATAAGGCACATCCTTTCTCACAGGCATGTATCTTCTCATAGGGCATCTTCAGTGCACGGAGGATTTTGTCCGACTGGTACAGGTTTGCAGGCATTACATGGCCTTTGGGTAGACAGCGTCCAAATACTGTCATAATTGCGTCATAGCATTCTCTGCCCAAGTTGAACTGAGCCTTCAAAGCCATTACTTGTGAGAGGGCATCCAACTGACAAAGCTCAGTGTGCTCGTGGAGCGGACGTTTTGAAGACTCCAACATTTCATTGAAGGCCTTTGCAGATTCCTCCATCTCCTTGTCCGAATCCCGAGCATCATCATAGTCTTGCACCATGTTTTCCATCCCGGTACAATGCTCGTCGGTGCGACGATGATCCACCTCAACTCGGTCACGTTGGGCAGACTCACCATGAAATGTCCACACCGTATAATCGGGCGTAAAACCATTCTTCTGCAGGTGTTTACCCATTTCAGCCTCTGTCCTCTTTTCCCAATTGCCGCATCGGAAACAGGGGCACCAAGTTTTCCTCCGGCCATTTGCAAATGCGGCTTGCACAAACCCATTGGTTTTTGCGAACCATTCAGCGCTCCATTTGTTCTGACCAGTGTGACCGGTATACATCCACGCATGATCACTCATCTTGACTTTCAGAGCTACTGGACACACAACAATTATATATATAACTCACCATGTATATATTCATCAGTTGATCTACTTTGTCAATTTTATTACGTCCATGCAACCTACACTCTAATAGGTAATGATAGGTCCTAATCCCACCCGAGTATGTGTAGATTGGGTTCATTTTCCCATGCTATGCTCCGGATCCGACGCAAAATTTCGGCAGCACCTCCCCGCTGTTCTCCTGATACACGTCTCTGCAATAAACAGAGAGGATGTGTACCCGAAGAACAACAGGGGAGGCACAGATGAAATTTATGTGTCGGATCCGGAGCAAAGCATACGGGAAAACGAACCCAATCTACATATACTCGGGCTGTCCATGGATAGCGTTGGACAATTCGAAAGAATCAAGGTTATAAATATGCAAATGCATGCATATTTATAACTATGACACTTTCGAATGGGAGACACATATTGGTTACGCATACTGATGATTCACGACACATATATAGCTAGCTATCAAGTTTCATCAGCACGAACACCGGAACAGAGCAAATAATTAATGGGGGAGGAGGACATGTCATTTGTGCTCACCCACGAACGAAGGGGCAGAGCTCGTCAAACGCACGGCGAGGTCGTCGAACACCAAACCTCGCAGCGGTGAAACAACTGCACATTTAAATCAATCCGATCAACACAATTATATATGATGTTTTTCATAACAAAATCGGAAACTATATGACCTAACTAATAATTCACAAATATAAGACCCTGTCGGCCTCGGGGGGTCGGGTGTCGGGGTGTCTGGGTGTCGTGTCGTTGTCGGGGTGTGGTGTCCGGGTTGGGGTGTCGGGGTCAGGGGTCAGTGGGTCGGGGTGTCGGGGTCGGGGTGTCGGGGTCAGGGGGGTCAGGGGGTCGATCGGGGTGTTTCCTTCTATCCTTTCCTTACTTCTTCTTCTTTTTTTCTCTTCTTCTTCTTCTTTCCTTTCTTCTTCTTCTTCTTCTTTCATCTTTTTTCTACTTTTTTACTTCTTTTCGTTTCTTTTTTTCTTCTTCTTCCAATTCTTCTACTTCTTCTCTTCTTCTTCTTTTTTCATCTTTCTACTACTTCTACTACTTCTACTACTTCTACTACTTCTACTTCTTCTACTTCTTCTAATTCTTTTCTAACACTAACACTAACACAATCTAGCACTAACAATTAAACAGCAAAAAAATGAAAAAAACTGGAAAAAAGTAGTAGTCCCTCACCGGAGCAATG
>NC_041387.1:71693976-71722166 GCF_002162155.2 Triticum dicoccoides | reverse complement strand
GTGGTGGCGCGACGGGGCAAGGGTGCGGGGGCGGGGGCGGCGCCGGGCGGCAGGGGCGGGGGCGGCGGTGGATCTAGCTAGGGCGGGGCGTCGGGGAGGAGAGAGGAAGAGAAGGGATAACGGGCGGGGGGTGGCGGCTGTTAGTTACTCGGCTCTTTGCCGTCCGCAACTCTTTGCCGCCCGCTAGCGGACGGCAAAGAGGTGGGGGTGTTAAGTTTTTTTTAAAACGGGCAGGTGGGTGGGGGCCACGTCCCTCTTTGCCGTCAGCTGGCTGACAGCAAAGATTCTTTGCCGTCAGCTAGCTGATGGCAAAGAAACGGCTCATGGCAAAGAGGTTCTTTGCCGTCCTCCATTTATTTGCCGTCTGCTTTACGGTAGCTGATGTCAAAGAGCTTCTTTGCCGTCAGCTAGCTGACGGCAAAGATCTGGCTAATGGCAAAGTAGATGATTCCAGTAGTGACGACCGAACAATGTGTATAATAATAATTGTGCACGTGCATTGGACTAAGATGGAATCTGCAAGCATTCAACTCAAGAGAGGAGACAAAGTAATATGGGCACTAAGTTAAATAAACAATCATGCATATGAGAGCCGCTAAACATTTTCAATATGGTCTTCTACTCTCGACCCCCAAAGGAAGGAAAAGAAAATAAAACTATTTACACGGGAAAGCTCCCAACAAGTAAAAGAAGAACGAGAAATATTTTTGGGTTTTCATTTTAATTACTACTACAAGCATGGAATTTAAACTAACTATTTTTTTGGTTTTTCTTAAGGTTAATCAAGCACACAAGAAGAAGATCAGAAAAAGAAAATTAAATTAGCATGGATAATACAATGAAAGAGTATGAGCACCGACGGCTAGAATAGTGTGTGAACATGAATGTAAAGTCGGTGAGAAATACGTACTCCCCCAAGCTTAGGCTTTTGGCCTAAGTTGGTCTATGGCCAAGGACCGCGGCTACTCTCCCCGGTGTACTGTGGGGTGAAATCAGGATACCACTGGCTGGCCATCTCCTCCGGATCCCACTGGTAAGATGATGCACGTTAAGGGTCCAGTGAAGGTTCCGGCTCAGGCTCAGGCTCTGGAGTGGATGCTTGGCTTCGATGAGCGTACACCGCTTTCGGCTTGACAAGATAATTAACTACAGTCAAATCAAACAACAGAGGCGCAGGCAGAATAATAGTCTCATTGTGTTTCTTATTAAATCTCAAGTTATACATTAGCATCTTATCATCATTACGAACAATAAACTCACGTGCTACCATGCTCCTGTAATCTAAAATGTAAGGAGGCAAAATTGTCTCCACTTTCTCATGGTGCCTAACAGGTATCTCAAAATGTTTAGCAAGACGTGCAGCATAGATACCTCCAAAGATGGGGCCTTTTATACGATCCAGGCTTAGCCGTTTAGCAATAACGACACCCATACTAAAACTATTATCGACAAACAAGGCATGGAGAAGAATAAAAATATCAGGAACATTGAAGTTTCCACTATTTCCACGACCAATTAAGCATCGACTAGCAAATATGGCAAAGTAGCGTAAAACAGGTAAGTGTATGCTAGAGATTCTTGCATCAGAACCCTTCTTTGGATCCCCTACGGTAATGGTGTTAACAAAACCATCCACATCTTTACGATGTGGTTCATCTAACTTGCGCTCAAAGGGTATTCTACACACCGTGCAAAAATTACGTAAAGAAATTTCCCTGAATTCATCATATAAATGAAATGATACTGAAGGCGGTGATTTCTTAGGATAATAATAAAAGTTTTGCAAGAAACTATTGGTGAGTAAGAGATACTGATCGATCCGGTCGTGGAGGAAGTCGGTGAGGCCATCATTTTAAATCAAAGAATAAAAGTCTTCATATATTCCGGCTTCTCTCAAGAAATCATCACAGGGCCATTCACACGACCGTACTTCTGCTATGCGAGGAAGATTATACTTGGCCTTTTCCTTCTCTTTAGCTTGTTTATCTTGAGAGCCTTCGCTAGAAGAGCCCCTCAAAAATCTCTTTAACATTTTCTGAATATTTCTGAAACTTAGTAACTTCAAAATAAAAGTAAATAAAACTAAACAAGATTGGTAGCAACTACTCCTACAAGTGCCTAGAGCCTATATCATGCATTATAATTGCTTGGGACCTCATAAATTTAACATGAAAGCTCAAGAACAGGGTCACCTATGCAGCAAAAAATTGCAATGAATAAAGCACTAAAACAAAAAAAAATTGGACAAATGGAGGAGTCACATACCAAGCAACAATCTCCCAAAGCAGTTTTGTGAATGGGGCTTTGAGCAAGGAGATCGAAAATCGCAGCAAAATGAGCTAGAACTCGTGCTTGAGCTGGATGGGGATCTTTTTGGGAAGAAGATGGTGTGTGTGGGTGCAGGAATAACTGGAGGGGGGCCACCGTGGGCCCACGAGATAGGGGGCGCGCCCAGGGGGTGTGGGCGCGCCCTCCACCCTCGTGCCCAGGTGCTTGCCCCTCCTTCAGTGTTTTTAGTGCCTAAAATCCTCAAATATTCTATAAAAAATCATAGTAAATTTGAGGGAATTTGGAGCACTTTTATTTTCTGGATATTTTTTTATTGCACGGATAATTTCAGAAAATAGACAAAATATACTATTTTTGCTTTATTTATTCTAAGTAACAGAAAGTAAAAAGAGGGTATAGAAGGTTGTGCCTTCTAGTTTCATCCATCTCATGATCATCAAAAGGAATCCACTAACAAGGTTGATCAAGTCTTGTTAACAAACTCATTCTGAATCACATAAAATCGGAGAAATTTCGAAGTGACACTAGGTTACCTCAACGGGGATACAAAAATTCCCAATAATAAGAAGGGCCAATTCCAGTTCTGCCCCTAACTCGAACCCACTACTCAGTTTTGCCCCTAATTTTCAGGTATGCTCAGTTTTGCCCCTCCGCCGTTACTGTCACTTATAGAAATGCCCTTTTGCGCCGTTACCGTCCGGTCAAAGTACTTTGACCATCCAGAAAAAAATAGCAAAAAAATCAAAAAAATATGAAATTTGGTGGGATCGAAGATAGTCATGTCCGCAAGGCGCGTGCACATTTTTGTGTTGGTTGGACACTCCGGGAGCTCGTGGCAAAGGAAAACAAAAATAATTTATGCTTATGAACAGTAAATTCGAAAAAATAGCAAAAAAGTTCAAAAAAATTTGAATTTATTTGGCATCAAAGAGGCTTGAGTGCACAAAGTTCTTGCAAGTTTTGGTGATCAAATGATGTACGGGGCGCTCTAGAGAAAAAAAAACAAAATAGTGCATTTTTTCAAAGTTTTTTTGAGCTAAAATTTGTTTTTTTTTCTCCACGAGCTCCTACAATGTCCAAACACAACAAAAACGTGCACACATCTTGCGCACCTGAATATCTTGAGTCCCACGAAATTTCATATTTTTTTGATTTTTTCTATTTTTTTTAATTTACTGCTCGCATGCATACAAAATTTATTTTTTCCTTTGACACGAGCTCCCGGAGTGTCCGAACGGCATGAAAATGTGCACGCACCTTGCGGAAATGACTATCTTCGATCCCACCAAATTTCATATTTTTTTGAATTTTTTTGCTATTTTTTCAGGACGGTTAAAGACCTTTGACCGGACGGTAATGGCAGAGAAGGGCATTTCTATAAGTGAAACTAACGGCGGAGGGGCAAAACTGAGCATACCTAAAAATTAGGGGCAAAACTGAGTAGTGGGTTCGAGTTAAGGGCATAGATGTAAATGTCCCTAATAAGAATATCATACTTTTTCTTTGTAGTAGGAAGAGGAAATTCAAAACCTCCAAATATAATTGATGGAATTTTCCCAATAGAGTTTATACTGTGAACTTGAGGTTGTTTCCTCGGAAAATGTACCGTGTGCTCATTTCCATTAACATGAAAGGTGACATTGCCTTTGTTGCAATCAATAACAGCACCTGCAGTATTTAAAAAGGGTCTACCAAGGATAATCGACATACTGTCGTCCTCAGGAATATCAAGAATGACAAAGTCTGTTAAGATAGTAACGTTCGCAACAACAACATGCACGTCCTCACAAATGCCGACAGGTATAGCAGTTGATTTATCAGCCATTTGCAAAGATATCTCAATAGGTGTCAACTTACTTAATTCAAGTCTACGGTACAAGGAAAGAGGCATAGCACTAACACCGGCTCCTAAATCACATAAGGCAGTTTTAATATAATTTCTTTTGATGGAGCATGGTATAGTGGGTACTCCGGGATCACCAAGTTTCTTAGGTATTCCACCCTTAAAGGTATAGTTGGCAAGCATGGTCGAGATTTCAGCTTTAGGTATTTTCCTCTTATTAGTGATGATATCTTTCATGTATTTAGCATAAGGATTTTTTAAGCATATCAGTTAAGCGCATGCGTAAGAAAATAGGTCTAATCATTTCAGCAAAGCGCTCAAAATCCTCATCATCCTTTGTCTTGGATGGTTTAGGAGGAAAGGGCATGGGTTTCTGAACCCATGGTTCTCTTTCTCTACCGTGTTTCCTAGCAACAAAATCTCTCTTATCATAACGTTGATTTCTTGATTGTGGGTTATCAAGATCAACAGCAGGTTCAATTTCTATTTCATTGTTGTGTAACACCCACGATGCGGCTATATCTCCCACATGTCGAAGCACGACTTAGAGGCATAACCGCATGGTGGTTTTGTCGCAAGAAGGGTCATCTTCACACAATCCCATGTGATGAACAAGAATGGGATAAAGAGAGTTGGCTTACAATCGCCACTTCACACAATACATAAATTAAGATCGTACATCATTCAAATACACTCATAGACCGACTACGGTCAAGTTCAAATGAAAAGAAGACAACCCCAAATGCTAGATCCCCGATCGCCCCGACTGGGCTCCACTACTAATCATCTGGAAATGATACATAGTAACGACCAAGGGCCTCATCAAACTCCCACTTCAGCTCAGTCGCGCCATCTGCGCTGGTATCCTCGGCACCTGCATCTGTTTTGGTAGAATCTGTGAGCCACGGGGACTCAGCAATCTCACACCCACGAGATCAAGACTATTTAAGCTCATAGGTAGGAAAAGGGGGGGGGGTAATATGGTGGAGCTGCGGCAAGCACTAAGCATATATGGTGGCTAACATACGCAAGTGAGAGCGAGAAGAGAAGCAACGCATTGGTCGAGAAGCTAGAAGTGATCAAGAAGTGACCCTGAAACTACTTACGTCAAGCATAACTCCAACCGTGTTCACTTCCCGGACTCCGCCGAGAAGAGACCATCACGGCTACACACGCGGTTGATGCATTTTAATGAAGTAAAGTGTCAAGTTATCTACAACCGGACATTAACAAATTCCCATCTGCCTCATAACCGCGGGCACGGCTTTCAAAAGATTATATACCCTACAGGGGTGTCCCAACTTAGCCCATCACAAGCTCTCACGGTCAACGAAGGATAAACCTTCTCCCGGGAAGACCCGGTTCGCAAAACATTTCGACAATGGTAAAACAAGACCAGCAAAGCCGCCCGATGTGCCGACAAATCCCGATAGGAGTCGCACATATCTTGTTCTTAGGGCACACCGGATGGGCAGGACATCGGGTTGGTATAGACCCTGGTTGCCCAGGGGACGCTGGACATCGCCCAGGTTGGACCAACACTCGAAGGAGCACTGGCCCGGGGGGTTAAATAAAGATGACCCCTGGGCTCGCGAAAACCCAAGGGAAAAGGGCTTAGGTGGCAAATGGTAAAACCAAGTTTGGGCCTTGCTGGAGGAGTTCTATTCAAAGTGAACTGTTAAGGGGGTCCCATAAATCACCCAACCGTGTAAGGAACACAAAATCAAGGAATATAACACCGGTATAATGGAAACTAGGGCGGCAAGAGTGGAACAAGTCACCAAGCATAAGGCCGAGCCTTCCACCCTTTACCAAGTATATAAGGTGCTTTAATTTAAATAGGAAATATTGTGATATCCCAAAATATCCATGTTCCGACCAGGAACAAACTTCATCTTCACCTGCAACTAACAATGCTATAAGAGGGGCTGAGCAAAAGCGGTGACATAGCCAAACAACGGTTGCTAGGACAGGATGGTTAGAGGTTTGACATGGCAATAGGTAGGCATTGTAAACAAAGGCAGGTAGAGCTAACATAGCGATAGAGCGAGTACTAGCAAGCAAAGATAGAAGTGATATCAAAGGTATGGTCATCTTGCCTGCAAGGTTCTCAGAGTTGTCGAAGGCTTGATCCTCGTTAGCGTACTCAACAGGTTCCTCATGCACGTACTCGTCTCCCGGCTCTACCCAAAGCAAGAACACAAGCAAAGGAACCACAATAAATCACGGTGCAATACACAAGCAACATGATGCAATACATGTCATGATATGCGGGATGTGATATGCAATGCATATGCGTGCTTCGGAAGGAAAGATGATGAACAAGGCATCAACTTGGCAAACCAAGTATGCCGCTGGAAAGATGAGATGATTTCGGTTGAAATTGATATAAAGATCACCGGAAACGGATGCACGGTTTGCAAATGGCAAGCAAAACAAGAATGGCACAAAGCTGCGATTAACAACACGATGCTACTTAGCATGCAACAAGAAACTATGCTACAACACCCCAACATAAAAAAAAAACATATGGCAGTGATCTACAAGAGATGCTTAACAAAAGAGGAACACTGAGCTACGGCTAAATCACATCATAACAGGTTCAAACAAGCATGGTGAAAGTGCAAAAAATATCAGGTTGGACATGGCATAAACAGCATCACGAAGCAGTGTTCAGAGCAGGTTATCAACATGCTACAGGAACTTATAATAGCAAAACAAGGCATGAAATGAATCTACTCAAAGCATAGATCAAAAGTCCCTTACTGACCATAAGCCAAAAGGGATCATAAAATATGATGGCACCCACGTAAACATAGCAAGTTTCGTTAACAGATTCAGCAAACAAAGCATGGCATTGACATAATTACGAAGGCACCTTCGCGAGCTTGAGGCACTCACTACAGAGTATTTCATGATAAACTAAGTATACACCCATCAAAAATACATGGCATAGAAGCTATACATGGCAAGAACAACATCATAGCATACACGGATCAACTACAACAACCTTGGCAAAATTGAATAACATGTAAACAATCTGCCAGGAAACATTTTGAAGCAAAAGTAGAGCACGAAAATGACATGCTAGACTACTCCATAATTGCAACCAGGACCATGGATGGATAGAGCATAACCATATGTTCAAAACACCCTTAATGAAGTATCTCAAATTATGCATGGATCTCTCTGTAGCAACATGTTTACATGGCATCAAAATTACAGCAGAACAGAGACAAATCAGCAATATCACGAAGCCTAGTTTGCATGCTTGTGCTAGTCACCACATTGATCACAAAAATACATGGTAAGCATATCTGTAAAGAAGACATAGCATAGTTCAAAACTCATTTAGGGATCAAGTCCATAGAATGCACACATCAATCATGGCAAAAATGACAAAATAACTCGTTCTGATAAGAATCTGAAACTAACATTATGAGCCCTCTTCCAACAGCATTTCGGGCATCAAGATGAGCTCAAATGTAAATGATGCAATGGAATGAAATTATGTACTCTTCGAGGTGACCAATTCGGTATGCTACACGCCCAAAATGGAGCCACGGGTGCAAAGATGTGATGCGATGAAGATGCAACAAATTTCATCACAGAAATGACTTAGACGAAAAACGGGGGGAGAAGTCAACCCTTGCTCAGATCCGATCTGATCCGAAGAGCGCTTCGAGGATCGCTGGCCGGAGATGGAGCTCGTTGGAGGCTCGGGGCGCGGCTGCCGGAGTTGGGGAAGGACGGAGGAGAGGCCGGGCGGCCGGAGGCGCGGAGGACGGCGCGGTCGCCGGAGTTGGAGCCGCGGGCGGCGCGGCCGGCTCCGGACGACGCGGCTGGCTCCGGTCGGAGGAGGAGCATGGCGCGCGGCTGGCTCGACCGGAGGCGAAGGGGTCGGCAACGGGGCGGAGGTGGCGGCGATGTGGCGGCGGGGGCCGGCGACGGCGTCGGGCGCGGCTGCGCGGGCGAGCGGCGGCGGGCGCGCGGGCCGGGCGGGCGTCCCGTGGGCCTGGCGGGCCGGCGGCGCGGGGGCGGCGGAGCGGCCACGTGGCGAGCTGCGGTTGGATGCGGGCGGCGGCGGGATTTGTCCGTCGGCGGCCGGACGTGTCCGGTGGCGACAGGGACGATTTCGTCTAGGGTTTGCTCGTGAATTTCGGGGAGAGGCTATATTTATAGGTAGAGGGAGCTAGGAGTGTCCAAATGGGGTGCGGTTTTCGCCCACACGATTGTGATCCGACGATGAAGAGCATGGAAGTGACTTAGATGGGTTATTGGGCTGTATTGGAGGGGTGTTGGGCTGCAACACAAAAGAGGCCTTTGCGAGAGTGCGGTTAACCCTTGGAGTACCAAACGAGCTCCAAATGACCCGAAACTTGACAGGTGGTCTACCGGTGCAATACCAGGGCCACTTGGCAAGGCTCGGTCCATTCCGAGAACGTTTAACACCCGCACACGAAAAGAGACAAGAGGGGTGCACCGGTGCATGTGGGAGTGTCGGATTGCGAAACGGACAACGGGGAAAACGCTCGGATGCATGAGACGAAAACGTATGCAAAATGAAATGCACATGATGACATGATATGATATGCATGACATGAATAAAATGCAAAACAAAAGACAAAACCCAACCACGGAGGGAATATCATATCACATAGCCGAAAATGGCAAGAGTTGGAGATACAAAGATGGAAAGTTACATCCGGGGTGTTACATGTTGTTACTAGGTTGAGCATCTACATGAACATCATGATTAGCATTATTATCAGGTTCATGTTCATCTCCGGATCGTGTTTCAGCATAAGAGATAGAAGTATCATTAGGATTCTCAGGTTTTTCTATATTCGGTTCGCTAGAAGCATGCAAAGTCCTATCACTTTTCTTTTTCTTCTTCTTAGAGGAACTAGGAGCATCTAGATTATTATTCTGAGAATCTTGTTCAATCCTCTTAGGATGGCCTTCGGGATACAAAGGTTCCTAAGTCATTTTACCTGTTCTTGTAGCCACTCTAACAGAAAAATCATGTTTATTATTTAGTTCATCTAGCAATTCATTCTGAGCCTTAAGTACTTGTTTAGCTTGACTGGTAACCATAGAAGCATGTTTACTAGTGAGTTTAAGTTCACCCTTAACTCTAGACATATAATCACTCAAGCGTCCTATCATATAAGCGTTATTTTTCAACTGTCTACTAACATAATCATTGAAATTTGCTTGTTTATCCATAAAATCATCAAATTCATCTAAGCACTGGCTGGCAAGTCTAGTAGACGGAATTTCAACTTTATCATATCTACAGAGAGAATTTATCTTTACTACATGTGTCGGGTTATCAAGACAATGTGTTTCTTCAGGTGGTATATTAAGACCATGTATCTCTTCAACATGAGGTAAATTCTTAACGTCTTCAGCTTTAATACCTTTTTCTTTCATTGATTTCTTTGCCTCTTGCATATCTTTAGGACTGAGAAATAGAACACCTCTGTTCTTCAGAGTAGGTTTAGGAATAGGCTCAGGAGTTGGCTTAATTGGTTCAGGAATTGTCTCAGGAAGAGTCCAATTATTTTCATTTGTCACATATTGTTCAATAATAATTCAGCTTGGTCGACTGTCCTTTCCCTAAAAACACAACCAGCACAACTATCCAAGTGGTTCTTGGAAGCATCAGTTAGTCCACTGTAAAAGATATCAAGTATTTCATTTTTCTTAAGAGGATGATCAGGCAAAGCATTAAGTAATCGGAGAAGCCTCCCCCAAGCTTGTGGGAGACTCTCTTCTTCGACTTGCACAAAATTATATATTTCCCGCAAGGCAGCTTGTTTATTATGAGCAGAGAAATATTTAGCAGAGAAGTAATAAATCATATCCTGGGGACTACGCACACAACCAGGATCAAGAGAATTAAACCAAGTTTTAGCATCACCCTTTAATGAGAACAGAAATATCTTAAGGATATAATAATAGCGAGACTTCTCATCATTAGTAAAAAGGGTGGCTATATCATTTAACTTGGTAAGATGTGCCACTACAGTTTCAGATTCAGTGCCATAGAAAGGATCGGATTCAACTAAAGTAATAATCTCAGGATCAACAGAGAATTCATAATCCTTATCAGTAACAAAGATAGGTGAAGTGGCAAAAGCAGTGTCATGTTTCATTCTAGCATTCAGAGTCTTTTGTTTCAGCTTAGCTAGTACTTTCTTAAGATCTGATCTATCATTGCAAGCAAGAAAATCTCTAGCAGTTTCTTCATCCATAACATAACCCTCGGGAACAACAGGCAATTCATAATTAGGGGGAGAACCTTCATCATCACTATCATCAATAATAGCATCTTCAATAATTTCTTTCTCTCTAACTCTAGCAAGTTGTTCATCAAGAAATTCACCTAATGGCACAGTAGTATCAAGCCTAGAAGTAGTTTCATCATAAGTATCATGCATAGAAGAAGTGGCATCATCAATAACATGCGACATATAAGAATTCTTAGCATTAGCAAGTTTAGGCTTACTCATAACAGAAGGAGAATCTAGTGCAGAGCTAGATGGTAGTTCCTTACCTCCCCTCGTAGTTGAGGGATAAATTTTAGTTCTTTGATCTTTCAAGTTCTTCATAGTGATCAGCAGATATAAATCCCAGGTGAGTCAAAGAATAGAGCTATGCTCCCGGGCAATGGCGCCAGAAATTAGTCTTGATAACCCACAAGTGTAGGGGATCGCAACAACTTTCGAGGGTAGAGTATTCAACCCAAATTTATTGATTCGACACAAGGGGAGCCAAAGAATATTCTTAAGTATTAGCAGTTGAGTTGTCAATTCAACCACACCTGGATAACTTAGTATCTGCAACAAAGTTTTTAGTAGCAAAGTAGTATGATAGTAATGGTAACAGTGGCAAAAGTAAAGATAGCAGTATTGTAGTGATTGTAACAGTGGCAACGGAAAAGTAAATAAGTGAAGCACAATATATGAAAAGATCATAGGCATTGGATCGGTGATGGATAATTATGTCGGATGCGATTCCTGATGTAATAGCTATAACATAGGGTGACACAGAACTAGCTCCAATTCATCAATGTAATGTAGGCATGTATTCCAAATATAGTCATATGTGCTTATGGAAAAGAACTTGCATGACATCTTTTTTCCTACCCTCCCATGGCAGCAGGGTCCTAGTGGAAACTAAGGGATATTAGGGCCTCCTTTTAATAGAGTACCGTACCAAAGCATTAACACATAGTGAATACATGAACTCCTCAAACTACGGTCATCACCGAGAAGTATCCCGATTATTGTCACTTCGGGGTTGTCGGATCATAACACATAATAGGTGACTATAGAATTGCAAGATAGGATCAAGAACTCACATATATTCATGAAAACATAATAGGTTTAGATCTGAAATCATGGCACTCGGGCCCTAATGACAAGCATTAAGCATAGCAATGTCATAACAACATCAATCTTAGAACATAGTGGATACTAGGGATCAAACCCTAACAAAACTAAGTTGATTACATGGTAAATCTCATCCAACCCATCACCGACCAGAAAGCCTACGACGGAATTACTCACGCACGGCGGTGGGCATCATGAAATTGGTGATGGAGGATGGTTGATGATGACGATAGCGACGAATCCCCCTCCCCGAAGCCCCAAACAGACTCCAGATCAGCCCTCCCAAGAGGTTTTAGGGCTTGGCGGCGGCTCCGTATCGTAAAACACGATGAAACTTCCTCTCTGATTTTTTCTCCGCGAAACGGAATATATAGAGTTGGAGTTGAGGTCGGCGGAGCTCTAGTGGCCCCACGAGACAAGGGGGCGTGCCCAGGGGGAGGGCACCCTCGTGGACAAGGTGTGGGC
This sequence comes from Triticum dicoccoides, assembly GCF_002162155.2. NCBI lineage: Eukaryota > Viridiplantae > Streptophyta > Magnoliopsida > Poales > Poaceae > Triticum > Triticum dicoccoides. The sequence goes on along the minus strand of NC_041387.1, from coordinate 71,710,169 downwards.
CCCCTGTCCTTCATCTTTTGCCAGTATTTTTTATATTTTCCGAAACTTATCTCCGTGGATTTTCAGGTCATTCTGAGAACTTTTGTTTCTGCACAAAATAACACCATGGCAGTTCTGCTGAAAACAGCGTCAGTCCGGGTTAGTTTCATTCAAATCATGCAAATGAGAGTCCAAAACAAGGGCCAAAGTGTTTGGAAAAGTAGATACGTTGGAGACGTATCACCCTCCCTCCGGCAGGGTGCTGGAACAGGGTCCCGATTTGTTTTTGGTGGCTATAGAGGCTTGCAGCGGTGGAACTCCCGATCTTTGTTATTTTCTGGAGGTTTCAGTATTTATAGGAATTTTTGGTGTAGGTCTCACGTTAGGGGGGTCTCTGGGTTGTCCACAAGGCAGGGGGCGCCCCCCTAGGGCGTGCCCTCCACCCTCGTGGGCAGCCCGGGGCTCTTTTGGACCAACTCTTGCACTCCTGGGGCTTCTTTTGGTCCATAAAAAGTTGTCAAAAATTGGCACGTCAATTGGACTCCGTTTGGTATTCCTTTTCTGTAAAACTCAAAAACAAGGAAAAAACAGAAACTGGCACTGGGCTCTAGGTTAATAGGTTAGTCCCAAAAATCATATAAAATAGCATACAAATGCATATAAAACATCCTAGATGGATAATATAATAGAATGAATACTTCATAAATTGTAGATATGTTGGAGACATATCAGCATCCCCAAGCTTAATTCCTGCTCGTCCTCGAGTAGGAAAATGATAAAAGAAATAATTTATGAAGTGTGAATGCTAGCAGGTGCACAAGTTTGATCAATGATAATTTCAATCACCTTTTCTAGCATCATTATATGTCATAATAGTAGCTCATCTCATAAAACTTTTCATGATCAAGTAACAAGCTATTCACATGTTAAAGCATAGACCATAATCTTTGTTGAAAACTAGCAAACCACATTCTCAGTCATCAAACAACTACAATTCATCTTACTTTCAGGAAGGGTCTATGTCAGAGATTTGATTTAGCAAACTCCACATACTCAACTATCATTTAGTCTTTCACAATTGCTAACACTCACGTGATATTTATGGGTCCAAAGTTTTAATCAAACACAAAGAAAGACAGGGTCTTATAGTTTTGCCTCCCAACCTTTTACCTCAAGGATAATGTCAACAATAATAATTTATGAACGCCTACATCCAAGTGGATATATATATCTGGATCACCCCAACACAAAGTGCTTGCCAAAGGAAAAAGTGTAAAAAGGAAATGTGATGATCACCATGACTCTTGTACAAGGGTAGAAGATAATAGTAAAAGATAGGCCCTTCGCAGAGGGAAGCAGAGGTTGTCATGCGCTTTTATGGTTGGATGCACAAAAACTTAACGCAAAAGAACGTCACTTGATATTGCCGCTTGTGATAAAGACCTTTATTATGCAGTCCGTCGCTTTTATTTCTTCCATATCACAAGTTCATATAAAGCTTATTTTGTTCGCACTAATAGATCATACATATTTAGAGAGCAATGTTTATTGCATGCACCGATGACAACTTACTTGTAGGATCTTACCCAATCCATAGGTAGGTACGATGGAGTCTCATGGCAAAACTGGTTTAAAGGATGTTTGGAAGCATAAGTAGTATTTCTACTTGGTGCAAAAGAATTTGGCTAGCATGAGAGGGAAAGGCAAGCTCAACATGTTGGATGATCCAAGACAATATAACTTTTCAGATATAGGAAAGCATAACCCATTATGTTGTCTTCCTTGTCCAACATCAACCTTTTAGCATGTCATATTTTAATGAGTGCTCACAATTACAAAAGATGTCCAAGATAGTATATTTATATATGAAATCTCTCTTCCTTCAATATTCTTTCATGAATTGTTCAAGTGACTAATACAATGTTTGCTAACATTCAACAAATTTTCAACCTCTACTTTTTATATGTGAAGTCATTACTCCCCATGGGATAAGCATATGAAACATATATAATTTCAGATTATGATATTCAACTCATTCAACCATTTACTCATAGGATATAAGTTAAGCACACGAGTAAATGGCAAACTACTCCAAAAAGATATAAGTGAAGATCATGAATAGTTAAATAATTATGTAGCTATGTGAAGACTCTCTCTCATTTAAGAATTTCAGATCTAATGTATTTTATTCAAACAACAAGCAAAACAAAACAAAATGACATTTTAAGGATAGCACACATCATATGAAGAAGCAAAAACTTAGGATCAACCGATACTAACTGATAATTGTTGAAGAAGATAGGTGGGATGCCTACTGGGGCGTCCCCAAGCTTAGATGTTTGACCCTTCTTGAAATATTATCTTGGGGTGCCTTGGGCATCCCCAGGCTTGAGCTTTTCTGTCTCCTTAATTCCTTTTATATCTCGGTTTCCTAAATCTCGAAAGCTTCATTCACACCAAACTTAACAAGAACTCGTGAGATAGGTTAGTATAAACCAATGCAAAAACCTTATCATTTTCTACTGTAACAAATCACTAAAATTGTTATTCAACATTGCATACTAAATTTCTCTGCATATTTAATACTCCTATCCTCAAATAGAGTCATTAAGCAAGCAAACATATGCAAACAATACAAACATAACAGCAATGTGCCAAAACAGTATAGTATGTAAAGAATGCAAGATTCATCATACTTCCCTAACTCCAAAAATTATGAGAAAAATAATACACTATATAAGATTTATCAGATATCAATATGAAAAAGGTTTCAATATTATATCATTCTCTGACTTTTCTAGGGAATTTTTGCAACAACGGTAGACTCTCTGTTTTGAAAACATGTATACTTGCAGAATAAGCATGGTAAAGGCTATCCTTGACGTTTTTATTAAAAATATAGATGTAGAACATTATACTAAATAACATCAAGCAAATACTAACAAAATAGAATGACTCTCCAAGCAAAACACATATCATGTGGTGAATAAAAATATAGCTCCAAGTAAAGTTACTAATGAACGAAGACGAAAGAGGGGATGCCTTCCGGGGCATCCCCAAGCTTAGGATCTTGGTTGTCCTTGAATATTACCTTGGTGTGCCTTGGTAATCCCCAAGCTTAGGCTCTTGCCACTCCTTATTCCATAGTCCAACTAATCTTTACTCAATACTTGAAAACTTCACAACACAAAACTTAACAGAAAACTCGTAAGCTCCGTTAGTATAAGAAAATAAATCACGACTTAGGTACTGTTGTGAACTCATTATAAATTCATATTGGTGTAATATCTACTGTATTCCAACTTCTCTATGGTTCATACCCTCCTATACTATTCATAGATTCATCAAAGTAAGCAAACAAAACATAGAAAACAGAATCTGTAAAAAACAGAACAGTATGTAGTAATCTGTATCATTCGAATACTTATGTAAATCCAAAAATTCTGAACTAAACTGGTAGACCTGAGTAATTTGTCTATTAATCATCTGAAAAAAGAATCAACCTAAAATCACTCTCCAGTAAAACATGGCAGCTAATATCGTGAGCGCTAAAGTTTCTGTTTATTACAGCAAGATCATATAGACTTCACCCAAGTCTTCCCAAAGGCTCTACTTGGTACAAACACTAATTAAAACATAAAACCACATCTAACCAGAGTATATATGAATTATTTATTACTAAAAAGGAGCAAAAAGGAAAGGACAAAAATAAAGTTGGGTTGCCTCCCAACAAGCGCTACCGTTTAACGCCCCTATTTAGGCATGATGATTTCAATGATGCTCACATAAAAGATAAGAATTGAAACATAAAGAGAGCATCATGAATAATATGACTAGCATATTTAAGTCTAACCCACTTACTATGCATAGGGATTTTTTGAGCAAAAAACTTATGGGAACAATAATCAACAAGCATAGGAAGGCAAAACAAGCATAACTTTAAAATTTTAAGCACATAGAGAGGAAACTTGATATTATTGCAATTCCTACAAGCATATATTCCTCCCTCATAATAATTTTCAGTAGCATCATGAATGAATTAAAAAAGATAACAAGCACATAAAGCATTCTTTTCATGATCTACTTGCATAGAAATTTTACTACCCTCCACATAGGGAAATTTATTCTCATCAATAGTAGTGGGAGCAAACTCAACAAAATAACTATCATGTGAAGCATAATCCAATTGAAAATTAAAATCAAGATGGCAAGTTTCATGGTTATCTTTATTCTTTATAGCATAAGTATCATCACAATAATCATCATAAATAGGAGGCACGCTTTCATCATAATAAATTTGCTCATCATAACTTGGGAGGCTAAAAATATCATCTTCATCAAACATAGCATCCCCAAGCTTGTGGCTTTGCATATCATTAGCATCATGAGTATTCAAAGAATTCATACTAACAACATTGCAATCATGCTCTTCATTCAAAGATTTAGTGCCAAACATTTTATAGACTTCTTCTAGCACTTGAGCACAATTTTCCTTCCCATCATTGTCAGGAAAGATATTAAAAAGATGAAGCGTATGAGACAAACTCAATTCCATTTTTTGTAGTTTTCTTTTAAAGACTAAACTAGTGATAAAACAAGAAACAAAAAGATTCGATTGCAAGATCTAAAGATATACCTTCAAGCAATCACCTCCCCGGCAATGGCGCCAGAAAAGAGCTTGATGTCTACTACACAACCTTCTTCTTGTAGACGTTGTTGGGCCTCCAAGTGCAGAGGTTTGTAGGACAGTAGCAAATTTCCCTCAAGTGGATGACCTAAGGTTTATCAATCAGTGGGAGGCGTAGGATGAAGATGGCCTCTCTCAAACAACCCTGCAACCAAATAACAAAGAGTCTCTTGTGTCCCCAACACACCCAATACAATGGTAGATTGTATAGGTGCACTAGTTCGGTGAAGAGATGGTGATACAAGTGCAATATGGATAGTAGATATGGGTGTTTGTAATCTGAAAATATAAAAACAACAAGGTAACAAGTAATAAAAGTGAGTGTAAATGGTATTGCAATGCTAGGAAACAAGGCCTAGGGGTCATACTTTCACTAGTGCAAGTTCTCTCAACAATAATAACATAACTAGATCATATAAATATCCCTCAACATGCAACAAAGAGTCACTCCAAAGTCACTAATAGAGGAGAACAAACAAAGAGATTATTGTAGGGTACGAAACCACCTCAAAATTATCCTTTCTGATCGATCTATTCAAGAGTCCATAGTAAAATAACACGAAGCTATTCTTTCTGTTTGATCTATCATAGAGTTCATACTAGAATAACACCTTAAGACACAAATCAATCGAAACCCTAATGTCAGCTAGATACTCCTATGTCACCTCAAGTATCCATGGGCATGATTATACGATATGCATCACACAATCTCAGATTCATCTATTCAACGAACACAAAGTACTTCAAAGAGTGCCCCAAAGTTTCTACCGGAGAGTCAAGACGAAACATGTGCCAACCCCTATGCATAAGTTCATGGAACCCGAAAGTTGATCACCAAAATATAAATCAAGTAAATCACGTGAATATCCCATTGTCACTGCAGATAAGCACGGCAAGACATACATCAAGTATTCTCAAATCCTTAAAGACTCAATCCGATAAGATAACTTCAAAGGGAAAAGTCAATCCATTACAAGAGAGTAGAGGGGGAGAAACATCATAAGATCCAACTATAATAGCAAAGCTCACGATACATCAAGATCGTGCCAAATCAAGAACACGAGAGAGAGAGAGAGAGATCAAACACATAGCTACTGGTACGTACCCTTAGCCCCGAGGGTGAACTACTCCCTCCTCGTCATGGAGAGCGCCGGGATGATGAAGATGTCCACCGGTGAGGGATCCCCCCTCCGGCAGGGTGCCAGAACAGGATCCCGATTGGTTTTTGGTGCCTACAGAGGCTTGCGGCGGTGGAACTCCCGATCTTGGTTATTTTCTGGAGGTTTCAGTATTTATAGGAATTTTTAGCGTAGGTCTCACGTCGGGGGGGTCTCCGGGCTGTCCACGAGGCAGGGGGCATGCCCCCCCTAGGGCGCGCCCTCCACCCTTGTGGGCAGCTCGGGACTCTTCTGGCCCAACTCTTGCACTCCTAGGGCTTCTTTTGGTCCAATAAAATTTGTCAAAATTTGGCACGTCCATTGGACTCCGTTTGGTATTCCTTTTCGGTAAAACTCAAAAACAAGGAAAAAACAAAAACTAGCAATGGGATCTAGGTTAATAGGTTAGTCCCAAAAATCATATAAAATAACATACAAATGCATATAAAACATCCTTGATGGATAATATAATAGCATGAATATTCATAAATTATACATACCTTGGTGATGTATTAGTGTGCGAGGCATTTCTCCGCACCCCTCCCCACTTCGGCCTCTGGCTGAAGGTCTTCAATGTGATGCCAAAAGTGGTTGAAGGTCAACACGCGGAGTGCGGCGGCGCCATGGTAAGCAAACTTCCCAACATCAACTAGCCCAAGGGGACCTTCGTGGAAACCGTCAAGGGATGGCAGCAGGAACCCCGCAACGCCAAGTGGTCCGCCGCTCCCGAATTCAAGTCCGATCCTCCCCTGCGGCTTACATCGTGGCCTGAAAAGGGCCTTGATTGGGCGTCGTCCGACGAGGTGACGACGCTGCAGAACCGCATCAAGGGTGACATAATAGACAAGAACACCAGTCTTGCCAGCGTGATTTAGGTGATGCTCTTTTGCCGGATTTTCCCTTGTCAACACTGGACTCAATATATGTGGGAGTTTGACCCGGCGAGTCCTCGGACCCTACAGACGTTCTTCGGCATGACACATGAAGACATATGGAAACTGCTATTCAAGGCCCAAAAGTTGTGGCCGGACACGACCGAAGATCGCAGCCTCAACTGCGCTCGTCCGGCAACCTCCGAAAGTATTATGATTACTTTGGTTTGTATACCCAAGGAGTGTATTGACCTTTCCATTACTCCTGTAGGGCTCGACAAAGAAGGTGGAGCGGATCCAATGCCCGGCTCCGCTACCCGAAGACCCAGCCATCCCGCTACTGACTGAGATGCTGGTTCCGGTGCCGTATAAGGTGTCGGAGAAGAAGGCCAAGAAGAAGGCCAAGAGACCAGAGGTGGCCTCCACCGTAAAGGTGCTTCGGACGTTGCGTCCAAAGACTCGAAGACTCTCTCCTCTCATGATGAAGATGAATAGGAGGAAGAGAGCAACTCTCCCCTCAAGGGGTGAAAGAAGAGGAGGGTCACTTCCGAGGACTGGAAGCGGAGGCGTCCAAGAGGAGGAAATTCTACAACTCGGATGATTCCGAATCGGATGCCGACGCCACTCCCGAATGGCGCCCCAGGCCGAAGCCCCTGACCGGATCATAAGTGTCCAAAGACACCATATATATGTCCGGTTACATGCTTTGTGATTCGAATGCATCAATTCTACACATTGCAGTCTAGCCCGCGATCTCCCCCAACGATCATCTCCATCTGGGGGCTCGCTAGGGCCAAACGAGATGGAGAGCGAATCGCCTCCGCAGGCTTCTCCACCCACCGCTACGGACAACACTGAAGTGTTGTCCCGAAGAATCTCTCCCGGTCACGGGGAGGTGCGGGAGGCTGTGAAGGTGGAGACGGAGGGTAAAACTTCCGACGCCGAAGAGAGGGGAAAATCAATCCCCACCAGAGACCGGCGACGGGGGCCATTATCAATTTAGCCCCCTGTCGAATACTATTCTGAAGGCCCAGATGGCTCTAGAATCGAGCGAACAGCCTCCTTCAAGAGGAGGGGGCGCGCAATCTCCACCGGCATCCTCCGTCCATCCGGAGGAGCCGGATACTCTAGTGGAAGCGCTTGAGAGTGCTTTCATTGTGGAGGAACTCGTACCCTTATGGGTACGGTGGCTGAAAAGGTTCGGTCCGCCAAAAGAGGATTGAGCGAAGCCTACATCTGCCTTTTAGCAGGCTTTGAGGTATGTGACGCAACATATTGTTGATTATTTGCAAAAGGAATGCATGTATATAGGTAGTAGCCCCCGAGACTCTGTTCAGCATTCACGAAGAAAGGCCGAATCAGAGGATCGAATCAAACCTCATAGGTGCTAACACATATGTATCATTTAATGAACATGCTTTGATGCGAGCAGCGACCTCGCACACCGCTGAAGTATCCGAAGTAAGGTGGAAGTTGGAGGAAAAGCAAGGTATGTAATACCCAAAACATATTCGAAAAGAGTATGAGTGCCGAATTGTTACCTAAACGAGATTTATGATTATGCTCATACTTGACGCGTCTAAGGTCGAAGCCCTGAAGCGTGCGTTGGCCAAGGCAAAGAAGGATGTGAAGGAGGAGCGAGCCTCCCACCAAACACATGAGGCCAGGTTGGAGGAAGTCCAAAAAGAGCTCAAAGACGCTATAAGAAAGTGTGACACCTTGGAGCGCAATGTTTCGAATCAAGACTACGAATTGGTTACAGTGCTCCAGAGTGCGAGCGAGTCCAGGGCCGAAGCCCAAGGCGCCCGTCGGGAGATCCAAGAGGGAAAATAGATCGCAACAGGTAAGGCTTTTAATATGAAGATCAAATTTGTAAGGAAAAAGTATACCTTTCTGACCCGCATTTGGAGTTATCCAGGAGCATCTGCGGATCTGCATCGAAGTATTGCTGATGCTGCAGATTTCTTTTGAGACGAAGAGGGAAGCTCAATGGAGAAGCTATTTTGGTCGCAATATCTTGCGCCAGATCATCTGGTGCCCCTCGGTGATCAGCTAGAGCAGCTGATCGAACTGCATAGGGTGGCCGAACTGGCCATGAAGGATGTTATAATCCGTCTTTGGCCGGCTGAAGCCATACCCAACAGCTACTTTGGGCTGGTAAAGCGGCTAGTCGATGCCTGCCCCCGGCTTGACGTTATAAAGAGGTCAGTCTGCATCGAAGATACCTGGATGGCCTTCGCCTGCGTCAAGGTGCAGTGGGCGAAGATTAATGCCACCAATCTTGCAACCTAGGGACCGCCCACAGGCAAGGAGCATCGTACGCCAGGGCGGTATTTCAACGACATCCTGGAAGGATCCCGCATTGCAGAGAGCCAATGCTCAAAGGACATCATTTTTCAATGAATGTAATGGCCCAAACTTTGTACTTCATGAAAACAAGTCGTTTGTATAATATGTTTCTTGTTTCACCTTAAATTATTTCCTCTCCTGTGCGGCCGTTTATTTAAACTGAGAGTTGGCCAATCGTCGGCTTCGACCCCTCACATAGATAGTATGGGGGTTTTCTGAACAACACATGAAACACACTTAACCCAGTGACCTGGTCCATGAAGGAGGTGTGAGTGCAGTGAACCAGGCAATCAGACTATGCAGGTTTACTACTCTCACTTAGCCATAGGAGCTTGACTATAGGATTGTAGGCGCATCCCCTGGTATTTATTCGATAGTTTGAACATAGGTGCAGTAAACGCCTATCCTGATAGAGACCGGTTCATCGCCTAAAGCGAGAAAATCGCAAGAGATTTTTAGGTAGTCACCGAATGGCTGGCCAGCTCTCGCCATGTGGCACCCCGTCTTAGAGCAACCGGTTTACCTTGCATTGCCAGCCCAGAGACCAAGTCTTTTGGCAACACACAACATCATGGTACAGAAACAACTGCTTTATTGATGCTAGTGGGTACATAAGTCTGACATTACATTGAGATAAGAGGCCAAGCGGCACACAAGGTGCAGCTGAATAGTGTGTACATTATTTAATGAACATGAAAGGGCCTCGATCATATCAACTACACGACAGCGGAATAACAACGAAGTGGAACTCCATAGTACAGGGACACCAACGTGGACAAGATGCTATATGCGGGACGCTCTCCGATCTGATTAGTCTTGCCTGAAAGCTGGCATGACACACCAGGTCAGTACATTCAATGTACTTGCAAGCTCACAACAAACATAAGCATAACGACAAACAATATCATGACCATTGATTAGGTTTAATGCAATGCAAGTGATACTACGGATGCAATGAAACCGACATGTGCACCAAGTCCCTCAGACTCACTTACCAGATGGGTTACCACTGTAACCAAATGGTGATCATACCCGGATCACACCTGAAGCCAATCACTTACGATCATCACATTATCCATAGTTCATCATGAAACCAGTGCCACAATAATACCAAGTGTGCAAGATTAATTATAACTGTTGGGCCATGGTGTGACTTACTATCGAGTTGCACTACACAAAAAATACACTTCCGTGATGATACGTGTTTGTCACAGTAGGTCGCGTTTTTTGTCATGCATGTACATCCATGACAAATTTATGACAGAATCAAGATAGTCATACCTATGCTGTCGTAGAAGTGTTCCATGACATTACCAAAATTATCATCACGGAAGTGTCCACTTCTGTGATGATAAATCGCGCGTCACAGAAGTGCTTTCGTCAAGGGTGACCGACACGTGGCATCCACCGTAGTTAAGCTATCGGGTTGGGTTTTGGATCCGATAACCCGTTAACAGCCCTGACCAATGGGGATTTTCCACGTGTAAAATCATCATTGGCTGGAAGAAACACGTGTTGGCTCACCGTCGGGACAGATGTCATCCACTCATTGGACAGAAGGCGCCTATGGTACGTTGACACGTGGCACTACAGTAAAAGGCCCATTGATGATACGGCCCGTAGAAGGCCCATTGTTTCTGCGGCCCGTAGAAGGCCCATTGTTTCTACGGCCCGTGGAAGGCCCATTGTTTCTATGGCCCGTGGAAGGCCCACTGTTTCTACGGCCCGTAGGTGCAGTGTCACTACAGTAAATATTAGCCCATGGTTATTGTGGCCTAGTTTTAAAAAATAGGTTGTTGGCGCCACTAGCAAACCACATAAAAAGAACTACACTGACTAGAAGCAAACAAATAAACAAGACAACAAGGAAATAAATAAGCAAGCAACTTACACTAGGCTATCACGGCAATTACACATATTACATCCATTGGGCATCAAAGTTTGTCACCAGTGCAAATATAGGGAACACAGCAGCATATAAACGCCGCAGCAAAACAAGTCCAGAACTGAAACCACTTCAGAAGAGCTCAAGAAACAATATCCTGGGTACCCATAATGCTGGCAAGATGCTTAGCAAGCTTATTAACTTTCTCTTGTTTGGCGCTTAAGTCCTCCAGCGCCTGCTGTTGTACCAGAAAGTATGCATCTGAATTCTGCAGGGACTTCCTTAGTCCTTCGGCTTCCTGTCGCATAACATCTGATCGATGTCTTTCAACTTGAAGTTGCGACTCAATAAGCCGAACTGATTCAGGCAACGAGATCGAAGAGCTGGTGCCAGCAGTGGTAGCCAGTAACTCGAACACTACATCAAGACAGGACTTTGGGGTTGTCTCAGTGTCCTCAATATAGTTTTTATCAGCTTTCTTGGAGACCAACAGGGATGTCTCACTATCTTGAACCTTATCTGCATTACTTCCTTTACCATTGCATAATAGGGTACTCTTCTCCAATATTTTATCCGCGTTCTAAAAGGGAAACAAACAAACACATCTCAGGTTCACAATGTAGTATATGAAACTCATTTTGGTAAACCAGTTCAGTAGTAAGGTGGACAGGATAACAGCATGAAACAAACATATATCTATGTAGTATGGTCACTGTATGGTCTATATCATTCTAGTTTATGTTGCCAAATCAAGATATATACAGTTCGAATCATATCTATTTAAGACAAAGCAGCATAGACAAAATATAAGTGTGGGAAACTACACAGCAATAACAACACTTGTAATGTGCATGGCATGAGAACATAACTGTTTATTCAATTGAAACTGAAATCAACATAGAGCAAGTTACAACAGCAAACAGCCAAACACGTTGAAGAAATAGGTTTAAAACATACCTGTTGCGCCATTGGAGTTTCAATTGCATCCTTCAAATTTGAAATTGGTTGGTATCAGTAAATACAGTGATGCAAGAGCAAAGTAGTATGAACCATAGCTACGGAACCTGACCTGAGAACAATTCTTCTTCTGCTTTAAGCGTTGACTTAGGGTTCGGAGTGGTGGTCCTCGTGATTTGGGCACTGCAGTTCCCTTACTAACTGCTCGTGTTTGGGTGCTCTGTGGTGGAGACGGTGATGTGTCAACGGGAACTGGGTGTCTATCTACTGGGGTTGGGGTTAGAAGGGGTGTAGCTGGTTCTCTGTCCAACTAGGTAGGGGTACAATCTGCATGAGTGTGGGTTATGTGTGGCGGGGCTGATTCTTGGGCAAGTACAACCGTGGTTCTATCTGCATCAACAGGTAGCACGATATTTTCTGAAGACCGTGTTTTTACTCCCACATATACTGCCATCACTCCCTCCAATTGAAATGGCTGATAAAAAAGAAAAGTAATTGAATGTACAGGCATTGTAAGATAGACAGGTGCAATTTATAGTAGGGAAGAAAACAGGGCATGAAATAATTCACATTTATGTTGTCTAAGCAAACAGAATAGCAGGACATAATTTCACATATATGATGGCTAATTAAACAGGATAGCATGACACAATTTCACATGTATGATGGCTAACTAAACAGGATAGAATGACATACTTCAAAATATGATGACTATGTAAATAGGATGACATGATATAACTATACGATGTGTCTATTAAAGTGGTTGGCATGCCATAAATCACAAACATGCCGTCGATGGAAACATGATGGCATGATATAATTCATGGATAGAATGACATAATTTAAAATATGATGACTATGTAAACAGGATGAGATGATATAACTATATTATGTCTTTATAAAATGGGTTGGCATGCCATAATTCAGATACATGCTATCCATGTAAACATCATGGCATGACATAATTCAAATATATGATTTATATACTAAGGAAGTGACCAGAGGGCAATTGCCTATATGATGTGTCAACTAAGGAGATGGCATTCAATATTGTGTATATGATGTAAAAAATAAGCATTGCAATACAACATATGCATTATATGAGTAATATAACCCTGCCAAGTTTGAGCATACACCTCGGGGGGTAATAAGACTGGTCATCTGCCTCTGAATCCTCCTCTGAAGAGCTATCTGTAACCAGCAAGATATCTGCTTCAGCAGGTAGCATTGTCTGCTCTGAAGACCTTGTTTTCACTCCAGATTTCTCCATCACCAATTCAAATGGCTGATGCACAGGAAGATCAGTTGAATATACAAACATTGTCGATAAAAGCAATGAGAAATACAAAAAAAGGAAGGCATGATATAATTCACATATATGATGCTTGCCTAAACAGCATGGCATTGCATAATTCACATACATAATGCCTTGCAAGAAGATAACATTGCATAATTCACATATATAATGTCTTGCAACATGATGGCATTGCATAATTCACATATATGGTAATTAGACACTAAACAGGTGGCATTCACACAAAGCATGTCTAAACTAAGCAAATGACATAGCAATGCAAGATACCATATGCACGATATGAGTAACATAACCCTGCCAAGTTAGGGCATGCACCTCAGGGGGAAATATGACTGGTCATCTGTCTCTGAGTCCTCCTCTGAGGAGCTATCGGTAACCAGCAAGACATGCGCTTCGTCAAATAGCATTGTCTGCTCTGAAGAGCTTGTTTCCACTCCAGATTTCTCCATGACCATGTCGAATGGCTGATGCACAGGAAGAGTAATTGAATGTACTAAAATTGTTGACAAATTTAACACATAAAAAAATGATTGCATGATATAATTCACATATAAGATGACTGGCTAACCAGGGTGGCATTGAAAAATTCACATATATGATGCCTGGCTAGACAAGATGGCATTGCATGATTCACATATACGATAAAGAAACAAAACAGATGGCATTGACACAAAGCATGTCTAAACTAAGCAGATGACATCTTTAATGTATATAGTAAGCAATGCAAGGCACCATATGCATGATATTACCAACATCAGCATGCCAACTTAGAGGGAAGATCTCATGGGGTAAATAGGAGTGGTCTTCTCCTTCTGAATCCCCCTCGAAACAGTTATCTTCCTCTTGATTACGATCCGAAATGGGTGGAGGGGGGCTGCCTTTGCGCCCACCATGGAACGACGTCTGCATGAAATTTTATTGCCATGCAAGGCTCGTCTCTTTTGCTCTACATGATCAGTTCCATTGTGTACAATAACTGGCATGCATAGGAATAAAACATAGTGAGATTATGTAAGGAGTGCATGCACAAATCCAGAGTGATGGTAGCAAACTGTGGATAGACCCAAAACCAATGATAGCAGGCAGATAATAGCTTTAGTTAAAAAATACAGATAATGGCTCCTTTAATTTTTGTTTGCACCCAACATGAAACTCATAGTAGACACCGGAGATTAACCAGATAGTAGACAGATAGTACTGATTGCTGCCCCAATATGTACCCCACAACCATTTAAAAACTCAAGTTTCAATATTAGTTTGGACCTGACTCGGAGTCTAATAGGTGAACACGACGATAATGTAGCATGTCATCATATTAAGCGACGCATAACGTAAGCAGACACGGAAGAGTGCGACCTCTCTTGCGGACCCCGTGTAGTCCTCAAGGTCATCTGCTCAGTTAATGATGGTAATGCAGTTGTCGTGGTTGCCGGCGGCGGGGAAGAAGATTTAAGGCGGCGAAAGACAGTCTGGAGAGCGGATCCTTGCTGTGGTAAACCCTTCCGTCGTTGGAGCAGCTGAGCTGGGGTGGAACACAACACCGCAGGAGTAGGACAAACCACACAAGGTTTTCTTTGAAACATATCTGTAACAGAAGTAGTTGAGTAAGGGCTTGTTTGAATTTGAGGATTCTAACAATGCATGGATAGGAAATAGACAGGAATAGGATAGGAATGCACGTGCAAAACAGAGAATTTAAAAACACAGGATTTCTGCCAATCTGGGTGTTTGATTCACAACAATTGGAAGATCACAGGATGCAAAAAAGCATGGTGAGATTAAGTCAAACCACAAGAAAATATACGGTTATAATGCTATTATGCTACTATCTATTAGTCTTGTGCTTGATGAATAGGAATATAAAAAGGAGGAGAAGTGGAAATTAGAATTCCTACGGTTTTTCTTTCAAGGAGACACTAAAGGAACAAATCCTACAGTTTTCCTTTGCTCCATTCCTTTGCACCAAATTCATGAAACGTAGTACCATAGGAAACTTTCCAATTCCTATGTTTTTCATTCACTTTTCCTTCCAAGCACTAGCGATTCTAGTAGGCAGGCTTGAGTAAGGAAAATCCTACACTAAAAAAAAGTTTTTGTGCTACTTCTATTACTTTGGACCCAGGCCACTGCCATACTAGCTCAACTCCCAGGCCCATCGACAAATGCGTAGCTCAAACACGCAGAGATAAATAATGATGGCGTTCAAGAGAGTCCATCACGGATAGCTAAGTTGCCTGGTACCTCACTGCTTGTCATATAGTAGGATAAAATAATCGTATTTCCCGTTACTACGAGTGCCCGGTGGACAATATATATAACATGTAGAGTAAAAAAGAGATGCAAGAAGTGTACAACCTCTTTGGCGAAGCCATGTCGATCTCAGCGTGATTGGGTTGGCCGGTGAGGATGCTCCGGCTGACTTTGCTGTCAGAGGAGGGGAAGAAGATCTTAGGCGTCTGGAGATGGAGCCCGAGGTACTGCTCTGCTGTGATGGAGGGTTTCGTTGTTGGAGCAGCTTTGGTGAGTTGTACGACGCCGAGGCTGAAGCAGGACAAGAGAGACAACGAACAACGTTAACCTAAGTGGAATTCTAGTAGCATCTCCAATACATGACGTAAAATACATAACCAAAAAGTGCTAGATGTAAAATACATCAGCCGGTCATCTCTGAACTTAACTGTCGAAATTGAACTTAACAATCGAAACTGAACCTAACTGTTGAAACTGAATTTTGCTGTCGAAACTGAACGCACTAGCAAGGTGAGGCTACACGTCGGCCGACTGACTTTTTCACCTCTAGTCAGTCGATTTTGCAGCCGTTGGATACGAAATCAAGGGCCTGCGGTTCATCTTCAACCTCCACCCCCCTGAGCCGCCTGCCACCACCGGCCAAACAGCAGCCCCCCGCCGCCCGCGGCCGGCGGTGCGCCGCCCCGCCCGCCCCGAAAACACTCCCCACCACCGGTCCGCCGCCGCCCCGTCCATCCCTCTA
>NC_041387.1:71669782-71693745 GCF_002162155.2 Triticum dicoccoides | reverse complement strand
CGTGCCGAGCTTTTTCTCCGGCGTTCCCCACACCACCGCCCCGCCACCGCTGGCGACCACCGCCCCCATCCTGAACCCTAAGATAGATAGTGGGGTACCTCTCCGGCGAGCCCCCCTCCCCACTGCGGCTGGTTCTTCCTTCACCCAGGCGAGCCCACCCCTTGGAAATCGACTAACCCAAAAGTCGATTCAGTCGACTGAAGTGTAGCCAAATCGGAGCAGCATCGCAAGCAAGAGCAAGAGAGAGAGCAGTAGCGCGAGCAAGAGCAATAGCAAGAGCAGACCAGGCAGGGGACCGAGAGCAAGAGCAGAGCAGCAGCGTGAGCGAGAGCTAAAGCAGCAGCAGCTCCTACTGATGTGGACGTCGCCGCCGAGGGAGCGACGCCGTGGAGGAAGTAGTCGGCGACACCGTTGTGGATTGAGCCGCGCCATGTTGGCTCGGGACCGAGTGCCGGCAGCACCGTGAGATCGAATCAAGAAGAAAATGCGGCGATTAGTGTACAACCTCTTTGGTGGCGCCGATTAGGCCACAGCTTCATCCGAGGAAACGGTGATGATGATGCTCTTCCGGTGGTGCAGGTGAAGACAACGGTGTGGGAATGGAGGTAGCGCGAAAGACGAGGGGAACATCGGGGCAGCTCCTTGGAGGTGGAGGACGGGGTGGCTGAACCGGCGGGACGATGAGATCGACGACGGATCCTCATCCGGTACGGTGGATGAGGGACATCGAGGTGTTGCTGTGGACGACGTCGTCGGGGAAGAAGCTCTGGCTGGGTGGCGGACGGAGCAGGGTGTGGGGTTTCATCATGGGTTTTTGCGGCCTTGGTGTACGAATGGGTGGGCGGATGGGATGACAGTGGGGAACCATGGCTTAGAGACGCGGTTGTCTGAAATGTGGGGTAAGTTATGAAAGTACCCCCCACCGATTTGAGGCGGTTCTTTCGGTTCAGGGGTACCACGGACATTTCACGTGTCGGGATTTCACAGGAGGTGGGAGTTTTCGCGCGCGTTGTAATTTTGGAATAGCAAGGCGCGGGTTGAGAAGGAGGGAGTTGTCGGATCACAACGAGACAAAGATATATCTTAAATATTTCGGGCTAACAAGGCGCGAGTTGAAGAGGCAGGAGTTTCGCAGCACGATAGACAGAGACGCTAGCTTCAATTTTCGGCATAACAAGGCGCGGCTTGAAATTTCGGAAGAACAAGCTTAACGTGTACCCAAAAGAAGACAATTTGCACCTCAACACGCACAACACACACACAAACACCATTTAGACTAGAGTAAGGTACACGTGCATTGCACGCATGAGATTTGGCAACCAAATTATGAATAAATACCACATTATAGCATGCAAGCTTTGAGTCATATATGCATGATGTAGATGTTCGTTTAATTCTTATAGTTCATTTCATTCAAAATCATCTAGTTTTTATAAGAAAGCTAATCTATTTTAAGATTCATGGAATTGTGCGTTGTAAGACATAAAGTAAAAACAAATAATGGCAAATCATGTAGAAAAACATTTGGGCAATTATGATACAGAAGATTCTAGAACAAATAAGAAGTGCTTGTGTTTTGATGTTTGTGCATTATGCTTAAGTTCAACCATGGAGTCTTCTAGATTATACATGTGGCAAAATCTCGTGGAATCTAGATGATATCCCACGACCAATAGTGCTCAAATTTGCCATCTTTGGACCTTCGGATTCGCCTCATCCAACGACCATCTTTCAAAGTTAAAGTTACCCGC
The DNA here is from genome assembly GCF_002162155.2 of Triticum dicoccoides. Taxonomy (NCBI): domain Eukaryota; kingdom Viridiplantae; phylum Streptophyta; class Magnoliopsida; order Poales; family Poaceae; genus Triticum; species Triticum dicoccoides. The sequence goes on along the minus strand of NC_041387.1, from coordinate 71,691,994 downwards.
TCACAATATAAAAATATATATAATATAATATATATAGGGGTATAGATATAGATATGTGATGCGAAAGCCGCCCATCATCTCCAATTACATGCACGGATGCGACATGGGCAAATGATGTCTGCCATCGGTATCTCAAATTCAAATCAGTCTGACCTTGTTCAATGTGTATACATTACAACATGCTCGTTTCCGAAGCACACCGCGTAGATCTCCGTTATATTCATGCATGCATGGGTTTCAAACATCACGATCTCTTATTCAAATATTTGAATTCAACTTTACATTGATTATGACCTCACCTATTCTTTTTCACACACACAGTAGTCTTCTCTTTATAATTGTACCACTAACTTTCTCTCTTGCATGCATGCACACACACTACCAGTCGGCATTATCTATCGCACGCATGCAATCTTTTTCTTCAGGTCGGTCTCCCATGAAGGCACACACCCACACACATCCCCCTCTCCCTCATACCGGGCATTCTTTATCTCTCATGCGTGCATGCGCAATGATCGATGTTCCTCTATGTATGTGTGTATATAGCTAGGTCTTTCATAGTTTTCCACACAAACCGATCAATCGATATATCCAGTGAGGTCTCACCCTCTTTCCCACGTCCACATCGATCAATCTATACATCTCCCACGTCCACATGGATCAATCTATACCTCTCTATATAGGATTAACATAAATAGCTAATACACCCACATTAATTATATATCCAACGTCCCCCTCTCATCATCCATGCCTTCCGCTTCATCTCTCAGATGCGTGCACAATGGCGAAGACAGGGGGCAGTAAGGGCCCTGCCCCCCCTAACATCACTATATATCGAGGCTAATATGAATGTGATCATTAGACAATTGCTGCTAAAAAAGGTTTAATTTCATGAATTGACCCTCCTCGTAAAGGATTAGCAATGCTTGGCCCCCTAGCTCATTTATTTTTCATGGCTCCGCCACTGCGTGCAACAGCGCACGTGTTCGCCTCCTCTCTGTAAATATCGATCTCGCACTTGTGCATTCCTTCATAGTCTCCCTCCACTCGGCCCCTCGCACCATCTTCTAGCCCCCACCGGATTTTGCCACATATACAATCTAGCAGACTCCATGGTTGAACTTAAGCATAATGCACAAACCTCAAAACAACAGTGGTTCTCTTTTGTTCTAGAATCTTCCATATCATAACTGCCCAAATTTTTTTTCTAGTTGAATTTCCATTATTTGTTTTCACTTTATGCTTTACAACGCATAATTCCATGAATCATAAAATAGATTAAGGGCTTCTTTGATTCAAAGGATTCTCAAAGGAATTTTGGAGGATTCTAATCATTAGGAATTTTTCCTATCTTGGTTGTTTGATTCGTAGGATTGTAAACCATAGGAATTTTTCCATATGATTCATTTGCACTAGATTTCATAGGAAACATCCCATCAACTCAAACCTCTTTGAAAGAATTCTGCATTTTTTCTATGCACAATCAAACACTCGTACAATCCTGTAGGATTCAATACGACATTCCACTATAATCCCATGTTTTTCCTATTCACGTGTTCTTAGCTTTTTTATAAAAACTAATTTGATTTTGAATGAGATGAACTATAAGAATTAAACAAAGGGCTACATCACGCATATATGACTAAGAGCTTACATGCTATAGTGTGGTATTTATTCACAATTTGGTTGCAAAATCTGATGCGTGCAATGCACGTGTAAATTACTAGTACTTCGAGTATGTGCTAAACACGTAAATTAGAATACCAATGGCACGCTACACAGTGTCTCTCTTACAGTTCATGAAGCCACGTGGCACATGTGGAGGCGTTGTCGTGACCTCCTTGCCTGGATTGATTACAGTGACGTGCTGCTGGTTCCAGAAGAATGTACTCGTCCTCCCTGAGCCATACTGGCGGTACATGCACGAAGCGAAGATGTGCACGCATGCCACGCACGCACTCATTCCCTCGCACGCACATGCGGGTACACGGGAGGACGCAATTTTGTACCAAGATCCACCCCATGTGATAATTTGACGCGTGTAAAGTCATTCACTTCATTGATGGTCAATTAATACAGTGCATGCAAATTGAGTGGACGTGAGGGCGGAAGAAAGACTTTATTACTCCACTGCGCGCATGCGAGTAGTTAAATCGTGGGTTGCTAGTAGTACTTCCATTGGTCTCTTTCATATTTTATGCCAATTTTTGACAGTAACATAATATTTACGCATTTGAGCAGTGTAGTACTTGAAATTTATGTTCCGCTAAACTCATCGGGAGCTGTTTCGGCCCTCGAAACCAAAACCATCAATTAATCTTTACCTTGTTCCCATGACATTCGAAAGCCTGCTCACACCTACTAGTACGTACCAAACCTGAACGTGTTCCCACTATGCAGGTATTAGTATTACTAGTGCTAGTACTTAGGTTATAAAAAGGGGAACTACCTAACCGAAAATTACTCTACCTTTCCTCCTCATAAGTGCTTCTTCTTCGTCCGTCGTTGCCATGGCCGGTGAGCAGAGCTCTAGGTCGAGAACTACTCGTAACAAGGAAGCGGCAACCAAGGCTGCGGAAAAGAAAGAGGTCTCACCGCCACGCAGTGACCTTGAAAGATCTCTCACGGGCAGGCGATGGCTCCCAGGAGCGCCCTAGCCGTGGAGGCGAACATGCCGAGCCGACGGAGTTTGAGTCGTTATCCCGCGACGGCATGCCCGATCAGCTCAAGAAGCACCTCAATAAGCAGAAGGAGTGCATCCAAGGCTTGATGGAGTTGCTGACGGAGAGACTCGATGACATGCCCGCTGAGCTCAATCAGCAGGGGAAGTTGACCGCCGGCTTGGTGATGCTGCTGAAGAAGAGCATTGCCTCGAAGAAGAAGGCGACCGGCGAAATCCTGCGACTTCAGGAGGACAAGGCGAAGCTCTGCCACGAGATCGACCTATTGAAGGAGAAGAACGCCGGCTAGAAGAAGCCGCATGAGAATAGTAGTTCCTCGATGAAGATGCTGCAGGCCCTCGTCATGAAACAGAAGGAGGAGTTGGCGAAGCTCTGCATCGAGCACCCGGCTGCTGTCAAGGTACGTAATGCGGGCGTGGAACCGATGATGAAGGCTCGCGTCGAGAAATCCCGCATCATGGACAGAATGAAGAAGATGGCGGAGGAGACGCGCAAGGAGATGGAGGTCGTGGAGGCGATGAAGAAGAAGTTACGAATCCGCGGCGAATTAGATCATTTGGGGTGATAATCTTCCTTCATCTTTTGCTGCTGTGTTTCATCTTTTGCTTCGGGTGTTTCGCCGCACGTGTCACGTTCTCTGCGAGGCATGAATAGAACAATGTTTTTTGTTTCTTGAGGGAATGAATAGAACAATGCTAACAATGAGATGACTAGCAAATTAGATCATTTTTTATCGCCATATGGCACTGGGCTGCCGTGTTTCGTGCTCCTCCGTCGCAGTACTACTCCAGTAGAAAACTTGAGTATACCGCACGGTTCTTTGCTCCTCCTCGATCAGGTCGTTGGTGCATTTATACGAGCAGTCAAATCACAAGGCCCCGCCTTCCATCAGTAATGAGCCATCAAATAACAAAGTCCCTTGCCTCTCGTGAAACCGACCAAGCTAGACTGCCCCGCCCTCTAGCCTTTTAAAAAATGTATACTTTTGTACATCATTAGTATCGATGGATTGCGCCATGGAGCAAAACTTGAAGTTAAAAAAAAGGTGGTACATATAGAGAGCGCTCATCGCCAAATTATGCATATAGTACTATTAAAAAGGCTAGTCACAATAATGGTGTCCAGCACAACCCACCCCTCAAGTAAAACTAAGCACCCTGGAATTCTTTGACAAAACTAAGCACCCTGAAATTCTTTGACAACTAAACTGCTGGCTATATGATGTTGGCCATATATATTGTACGTATATAAAACGAGTGGTAGTACTATACCAACTAAAAGATGAAATGTAAGAAAAACTAGTATGTACTTACTGAAGAGTTAAAGTAACAAGAAGAAACATATCATAGTTCTGCTGGGGGCTCAGCACAACACACCCCTCAAATTAAATTAAGCACACCTGAAATTAAACTTTGCAACTATTCCGGTAGACACTGCATTAGAACCACCATGAGCAACGACACTGCCACCTTACTCGGAGTCCTCATCCATGTCCTCGACTTCGTCCTTGTCCCTCTTCCTCTTGGCCGATACTTCTTTGCTTGAACCGCCAACTTGGCTGTTGCTCTTCATCCAACCCTTGTAGATATTGAAACAAAGGTAGCCATCCATTGCAGTGTACTGGATGTGGTCTATATCTAGTACATTCCGCTGCCATGCATGACAATGAAACGTGTATGGAGGTTTCTCCAGTTTACCGTACGAAGGATGAACCATGGCTCCTGTCAGGGTCAGCATTGAAGGCTGACGTGAGGACACCAGCCGATTCTTTTGGAGGTCGAAGGTGTTGCCTACAACGAGGCCTATCCGACGCATGACTTCTTTGTCGTTACCAAAGTCTAGAGTAACGAATTTGACTAGGTTGCTCTCGAGGAAGTCCTTAAAATTCTGGCACTCAACGTCGGCATGGCATATGTGGTAGACCAAGCATAAGTCATGCACACAAACCTAGATCACGGTGGGCTTCTTCCTCTCTTCGTCCTTTAGATCCTTCTCTCGTCCCACGACTATGGTGTACTCAACATCTAGCTCGGCGACCCACTCATCATGTGAGTCTTCGAACATGCGTCTGAAGCGATAAAGGCATCCTTTCACCGTCGTGGAAGAACGGGTGTAGATGACGTCGAACTCATCGCCGGTGATGGTTCGATCCTTGTACTCACTGTGGATCGGGGAGATTTGGGACGCCATGGATTTGGGAGGAGGGTTAGGATTAGTGGAACTGCCGTAATGTGAATGGACGGGACGACTAGGAGCGAACTGCCGTAGTATTAAAGGACGTGCGGGGACGAGTAGGAGCGAACTGCCAGCGTGTGAACGGTAGGGTACTGGCTTTGCATTCACCCATGATCTCGGGCTTCCGAGAGCCCTTGGATCGGAGATCGAACGGTTGCATGCCGTGATTCTAGACCAATGGGCGAATATCCTATCCTCGAGGGTTATTCTGCAAATTTTCAGCAACTTAGCATGCGATCGTTTGATCTCAGATCCAAGGGCTGCCAGCAGCCCGTATCATGGTCGCGCCTACCACGACCATGGCGTCGCTCGCGCGTTCGCGCCCTTGGAGATTTAACACGGTGCGTTAGGCTATCTGATGTTGGCATGTCATACATAGTCATCACTTAGTCACTCATACTACAACAAGGTTGGCTATATGGTTGGCTATAAGTGTATTTTTTTACTCCTCTCTATCTCTTTCTTCGTACTCCCTCCATCCCATAATATAAGAATGTTTTTGACACTAGTGTAGTGCCAAAAACGTTCTTATATTATGGGACACAGGGAATACTAGTATTTATTGCATTTGCCAAGGAGTGACCTCTTCTAATGAAATGGTGTTGCTAAGTTTGCTTCATTTAATTAGCTATAGACTCAAAATTGTCTTTTCACCTAGGTACACGCGATTAGCACCGTTTCTTCCTTGGGTCACCAAACTAGTCTCTCTCTTCTTGATTAACTTGCCACATCAGACTTTATGCCTATGTGGCAAGCTTAAGCACCTGTAGGAGCAAGTAAGGTGCCCGTCCATTGCACGGAAGAGAGAAATGCATTGATCAGGGTGTTGATTATTTTGACAAAGGATGTGGGGGTCATCTCATGTGCAACCGGGTCGACGTGTCAAGCACCAAATAACAGTGCAGAACAGCAGGGGGGACGCACCCCACTCATACCGGCCCAGTGTTAGTAATGAGCAACGAGACGTCAGATGACAATGCCGCACCTTCCCAGAGGGACGAAGCAACCATTATTTCACACTTCGGTTCGACATCATCTCAAACCACGTACTAGTATTGCTTCTGCCTCAAGAGGGACACGCGCATCGCCTTGGTACATCATGACACGTGGGACCGCATCACAGGCCATGCTCCCCCGCCGATCGTTGGGTCACCTCATTTTTACTATACTTCCTCCGGATCGGTTTACTACGTGGCATGCACGTCGTTCTAGGTTGAGAATCTAACTGGCTATATATATATATGTGATGAATAGTACGCTAGCCTTTTAAAAAATGTATACTTTTGTACAGTAGTACTCCACTATCGATGGATTGCGCCATGGAGCAAAAATTGAAATTTTAAAAAAGGTGGTACATATAGAGAGCGCTCGTCGCCAAATTATGCACATAGTACTATTAAAAAAGCTAGTACGTGCTTAATTGGGGTGCTAAATTCTATTAAAGAAATACTAGTACTAGTATGTACATACTGAAGAGCTAAAGTAACAAGAAGAAACATAACATAGTTCTGCTGGGGGCTCAGCACAACACACCCCTCAAATTAAACTAAGCACACCTGAAATTAAACTATGCAACTAATTCGGTAGACACTGCATTAGAAGTTTAGAACCGCCATGAGCAACGACACTGCCACCTAACTCGGAGTCCTCGTCCACATCCTTGACTTCGTCCTTGTCCCTCTTCCTCTTGGCCGATACTTCTTTGCTTGAACCGCCAACTTGGCTGTTGCTCTTCATCCAACCCTTGTAGATATTGAAACAATGGTAGCCATCCATTGAAGCGTAGTGGATGTGGTCTATATCTAGTACATTCCGCTGCCATCCATGACGATGAAACGTGTAATGAGGTTTCTCCAGTTTGCGGTACGAAGAATGAACCATGGCTCCTGCCAGGGTCAGCATTGAGGGCTGACGAGAGGGACCAGCCAATTCTTCTGGAGGTCGAAGGGGTTGCCTACAACGAGGCCTATCCGACGCAGGACTTCTTTGTCGTTATTAAAGTCTAGAGGAACATATTTGCCTGTTTTGTCCTCGAGGAAGTTCTTAAAATCCTGGCACTCAATGTCGGCATGGCATATGTGGTAGACCAAGCAAACGTTATGTATGCAAACCTGGATCACAGCGGGCTTCTTCCTCTCTTCGTCCTTTAGATCCTTCTCTCGTCCCACGACTATGGTGTACTCAACATCTAGCCCAGCGACCCACTCATCATGTGAGTTTTCGAACATGCGTCTGAAGCGAGAAAGGCATCCTTTCACCGTCGCGGAAGTACGGGTGTAGATGACGTCGAACTCATCACCGATGATGGTTCTAACCTTGTACTCACATGATCGGGGAGACTTGGAACGCCATGGATTTGGGAGAAGGGTTAGGATTAGTGGAACTGCCGTAATGTGAATGGACGGGACGACTAGGAGCGAACCACCATAGTATTAAAGGACGTGCGGGAAAGAGTAGGAGCGAACTGCCAGCGTGCGAACGGCAGGGTAGTGGCTTTCCATTCTCCCATGATCTCGGGCTTCCGAGAGCCCTTGGATCGGAGATCGAACGGTTGCATGGCGTGATTCTAGACCAATGGGCAAATATCCTATCCTCGAGGGTTATTCTGCAAATTTTTAGCAACTTAGCATGCGACCATTTGATCTCAGATCCAAGGGCTGCCAGCAACCCGTATCATGGTCGTGCCTACCACGACCATGGCGTCGCTCGCGCGCTCACGCCCTTGGAGATTTAACACGGTGCGTTAGGCTATCTGATGTTGGCATGTCATACATAGTCATCACTTAGTCACTCATACTACAACAAGGTTGGCTATATGGTTGGCTATAAGTGTATTTTTTTACTCCTCTCTATCTCTTTCTTCGTACTCCCTCCATCCCATAATATAAGAATGTTTTTGACACTAGTGTAGTGCCAAAAACGTTCTTATATTATGGGACACAGGGAATACTAGTATTTATTGCATTTGCCAAGGAGTGACCTCTTCCAATGAAATGGTGTTGCTAAGTTTGCTTCATTTAATTAGCTATAGACTCAAAATTGTCTTTTCACCTAGGTACACACGCTTAGCACCGTTTCTTCCTTGGGTCACCAAACTAGTCTCTCTCTTCTTGATTAACTTGCCACATCAGACTTTATGCCTATGTGGCAAGCTTAAGCACCTGTAGGAGCAAGTAAGGTGCCCGTCCGTTGCACGGAAGAGAGAAATGCATTAATCGGGGTGTTGTTTATTTTGACAAAGGATGTGGGGGTCATCTCATGTGCAACCGGGTCGACGTGTCAAGCACCAAATAACAGTGCAGAATAGCAGGGGGGACGCACCCCACTCATACCGGCCCAGTGTTAGTAATGAGCAATGAGACGTCAAATGACAATGCCGCACCTTCCCAGACGGACGAAGCAACCATTATTTCACACTTTGGTTCGACATCATCTCAAACCACGTACTAGTATTGCTTCTGCCTCAAGAGGGACACGCGCATCGCCTTGGTACATCATGACACGTGGGACCGCATGATAGGCCATGCTCCCCTGCCAATCGCTGGGTCACCTCATTTTTACTATACTTCCTCCGGATCGGTTTACTACATGGCATGCACGTCGTTCTAGGTTGAGAATCTAACTGGCTATATATATGTGATGAACAGTATGCTAGCCTTTTAAAAAATGTATACTTTTGTACAGTAGTACTCCACTATCGATGGATTGCGCCATGGAGCAAAAATTGAAATTTTTAAAAAGGTGGTACATATAGAGAGCGCTCGTCGCGAAATTATGCATATAGTACTATTAAAAAAGGTAGTACATGCTTAATTGGGGTGCTAAATTCTATTAAAGAAATACTAGTACTAGTATTTTCATACTGAAGAGCTAAAGTAACGAGAAGAAACATAACATAGTTCTGCTGGCGGCTCAGCACAACACACCTCTCAAATTAAACTAAGCACACCTGAAATTAAACTATGCAACTAATCCGGTAGACACTGCATTAGAAGTTTAGAACCGCCATGAGCAACGACACTGCCACCTTACTCGGAGTCGTCGTCCACGTCCTCGACTTCGTCCTTGTCCCTCTTCCTCTTGGCCGATACTTCTTTGCTTGAACCGCCAACTTGGCTGTTGCTCTTCATCCAACCCTTGTAGATATTGAAACAAAGGTAGCCATCCATTGCAGCGTAGTGGATGTGGTCTATATCTAGTACATTCCACTGCCATGCATGACGATGAAACGTGTAATGAGGTTTCTCCAATTTGCGGTACGAAGGATGAACCATGGCTCTTGCCAGGGTCAGCACTGAGGGCTGACGAGAGGGACCAGCCAATTCTTCTGGAGGTCGAAGGGGTTGCCTACAACGAGGCCTATCCGACGCAGGACTTCTTTATTGTTCTTAAAGTCTACAGTAACAAATTTGACTGTTTTGTCCTCGAGGAAGTTCTTAAAATCCTGGCACTCAATGTCGGCATGGCATATGTGGTAGACCAAGCAAACGTTATGTATGCAAACCTGGATCACGGCGGGCTTCTTCCTCTCTTCGTCCTTTAGATCCTTCTCTTGTCCCACGACTGTGGTGTACTCAACATCTAGCCCAGCGACCCACTCATCATGTGAGTTTTCGAACATGCGTCTGAAGCGAGAAAGGCATCCTTTCACCATCGCGGAAGTACGGGTGTAGATGAAGTCGAACTCATCACTGGTGATGGTTCTAACCTTGTACTCACCGTCTATCGGGGAGACTTGGGATGCCATGGATTTGGGAGGAGGGTTAGGATTAGTGGAACTGCCGTAATGTGAATGGACGGGATGACTAGGAGCGAGCCGTAGTATTAAAGGACGTGTGGGAAAGAGTAGGAGCGAACTGCCAGCGTGCGAACGGCAGGGTAGTGGCTTTCCATTCTCCCATGATACGGGCTTCCGAAAGCCCTTGGATCTGAGATCGAATGGTTGCATGGCGTGATTCTAGACCTATGGGTGAACATCCTATCCTGGAGGGTTATTTTAAATTTTTCAGCAACTTAGCATGCGATCGTTTGATCTCAGATCCAAGGGCTGTCAGCAGCCCATATTATGGTCGCGCCTACCATGACCGTCGTGTCACTCGCGTGGTCGCACCCTTGGAGATTTAACACGATGCGTTAGGCTATCTGATGTTGGCATGTCATACATAGTCATCACTTACTCACTCATACTACAACAAGGTTGGCTATAAGTGTATTTTTTACTCCTCTCTATCTCTTTCTTCGTACTCCCTCCGTCCCATAATATAAGAATGTTTTTGACACTAGTGTAGTGCCAAAAACGTTCTTATATTATGGGACACAGGGAATACTAGTATTTATTGCATTTGCCAAGGAGTGACCTCTTCTAATGAAATGCTGTTGCTAAGTTTGCTTCATTTAATTAGCTATAGACTCAAAATTGTCTTTTCACCTAGGTACACGCGCTTAGCACCGTTTCTTCCTTGGGTCACCAAACTAGTCTCTCTCTTCTTGATTAACTTGCCACATCAGACTTTATGCCTATGTGGCAAGCTTAAGCACCTGTAGGAGTAAGTAAGGTGCCCGTCCGTTGCACGGAAGAGAGAAATGCATTGATCGGGGTGTTTTTTATTTTGACAAAGGATGTGGGGGTCATCTCATGTGCAACCGGGTCGACGTATCAAGCACCGAATAACAGCGCAGAACAGCAGGGGCACGCACCCCACTCATACCGGCCCAGTGTTAGTAATGAGCAATGAGACGTCAAATGACAATGCCGCACCTTCCCAGACGGATGAAGCAACCATTATTTCACACTTCGGTTCGACATCATCTCAAACCACGTACTAGTATTGCTTCTGCCTCAAGAGGGACACGCGCATCGCCTTGGTACATCATGACACGTGGGACCGCATGACAGGCCATGCTCCCCCGTCGATCGTTGGGTCACCTCATTTTTACTATACTTCCTCCGGATCGGATTACTACATGGCATGCACGTCGTTCTAGGTTCAGAATCTAACTGGCTATATATATATATATATATATATATATATATATATATATATATATGTGTGTGATGAACAGTACGCTAGCCTTTTAAAAAAATGTATACTTTTGTACAGTAGTACTCCACTATCGATGGATTGCGCCATGGAGCAAAAATTGAAATTTTAAAAAAGGTGGTACATATAGAGAGCGCTCATCGCCAAATTATGCATATATTACTATTAAAAAAGCTAGTACGTGCTTAATTGGGGTGCTAAATTCTATTAAAGAAATACTAGTACTAGTATGTACATACTGAAGAGCTAAAGTAACGAGAAGAAACATAACATAGTTCTGCTGGGGGCTCAGCACAACACACCCCTCAAATTAAACTAATCACACATGAAATTAAACTATGCAACTAATCCGGTAGACACTGCATTAGAAGTTTAGAACCGCCATGAGCAACAACACTGCCACCTTACTCGGAGTCCTTGTCCATGTCCTTGACTTCGTCCTTGTCCTTCTTCCTCTTGGCCGATACTTCTTTGCTTGAACGGCCAACTTGGCTGTTGCTCTTCATCCAACCCTTGTAGATATTGAAACAAAGGTAGCCATCCATTGCAGCGTAGTGGATGTGGTCTATATCTAGTATATTCCACTGCCATGCATGACGATGAAACGTGTAATGAGGTTTCTCCAGTTTGCGGTACGAAGGATGAACCATGGCTCCTGCCAGGGTCAGCATTGAGGGCTGACGAGAGGGACCAGCCAATTCTTCTAGAGGTCGAAGGGGTTGCCTACAACGAGGCCTATCCGACGCAGGACTTCTTTGTCGTTCTTAAAGTCTACAGTAACAAATTTGACTGTTTTGTCCTCGAGGAAGTTCTTAAAATCCTGGCACTCAATTTCGGCATGGCATATGTGGTAGACCAAGCAAGCATTATGTACGCAAACCTGGATCACGGCGGGCTTCTTCCTCTCTTCGTCCTTTAGATCCTTCTCTCGTCCCACGACTGTGGTGTACTCAACATCTAGCCCAGCGACCCACTCATCATGTGAGTTTTCGAACATGCGTCTGAAGCGAGAAAGGCATCCTTTCACCGTCGCGGAAGTACGGGTGTAGATGACGTCGAACTCATCACCGGTGATGGTTCTAACCTGGTACTCACCGCCGATCGGGGAGACTTGGGATGCCATGGATTTGGGAGGAGGGTTAGGATTAGTGGAACTGCCATAATGTGAATGGACGGGACGACTAGTAGCGAACCGCCGTAGTATTAAAGGACGTGTGGGAAAGAGTAGGAGCGAATTGCTAGCGTGCGAACGGCAGGGTAGTGGCTTTCCATTCTCCCATGATACGGGCTTCCGAAAGCCCTTGGATCTGAGATCGAACGGTTGCATGGCGTGATTCTAAACCTATGGGTGAACATCCTATCCCGGAGGGTTATTTTAAATTTTTCAGCAACTTAGCATGCGACCGTTTGATCTCAGATCCAAGGGCTGCCAGCAGCCCGTATCATGGTTGCGCCTACCACGACCGTCGTGTCGCTCGCGTGGTCGCGCCCTTGGAGATTTAACACTGTGCGTTAGGCTATCTGATGTTGGCATGTCATACATAGTCATCACTTAGTCAGTCATACTACAACAAGGTTGGCTATAAGTGTATTTTTTTCCTCCTCTCTATCTCTTTCTTCGTACTCCCTCCATCCCATAATATAATAACATTTTTGACACTACCTAGTGTAGTGTCAAAAACGTTCTTATATAATGGGATACATGAGTACTAGTATTTATTGCATTTGCCAAGGAGTGACCTCTTTCAATGAAATGGTGTTGCTAAGTTTTCTTCATTTAATTAGCTATAGACTCAAAAATGTCTTTTCACCTAGGTACACGCGCTTAGCACCGTTTCTTCCTTGGGTCACCAAACTAGTCTCTCTCTTCTTGATTAACTTGCCACATCAGACTTATGCCTATGTGGCGAGCTTAAGCACCTGTAGGAGCAAGTAAGTACAATAGTGCGCTTCACTTGCCATTTTTGCATATGTGGAGGAAAGAGAGGCAAGGAAAAAGTGGAGATGTGGGCTCTCATGCAAGAGCCAGCGTCTACTACTACATGGTGGAGCATTGGGAGAGGCACCTGTATGGAGGTGGTCAGGAATCGGGAGAATCACGCCGGTCGTAGCGCCGCAGTTAAAATGATAATGGCAAGTCAAATCACGGGGCCCCACCGGTCCAGCAGTAACTCGCTGTCAAATCACGCAGCCCTACGTTTGCAGCAACCTACTCCCTCGTCTTCTCGCGTCTATCGAACCGACTAGGCGGAACTGTCCTGCCGCCTACCGGGCAGGAAAAGCCCCACCCTCGACTTTTAAATAGTATATAGTATACTAATTTTGTATCCATGGATTGCGCCCGCACCATGGAGAAAAGCGTCTAGAAAACGGCGGTACACATGTACGGAGTATACAACACGCACGTCACGTTCGCGTCGCACCCCAGACGGTCGGTCGGTCTGGCAAGCTGCTCTCCGAATGGAATGCACATCATATTGCGTTCGCACACACATGTGGGACGGCAATTGAGAACCAAGCATAGGCACACTCCTCGGCCCCACAAGTCGGGTGACATAGTAGAAGAGGGAGATGAGCGATAGTACTAGAGAAGTGTTGTACTACGTTGGTGCCTGGATGATCCCTACAAGACACGGAAGATCAGTTCGTCCATGCATGTGACCAGACTCCAGCAGACACGCCTGGATTGGCTATCGTCTACATATCGTGCAGGCTGTGTTGTACATGGCTGTAGTTGTGGTTAGAAATCTAAAAAAAGGTTTCTTGTCATCTCGCAAAATTATGTGTCATGTGCTTCAGATCACTGCGAGGGTTAAACAGCGATAACTGAGTTGGGCTAGTCATTGGGGGCACATGCACGAATAGTGACTACTCGGATGTCATCTAGGCCAAGCTGGCTATGTTAATTAGACATCTATCGATGGACCCCTTTTCTATGAGTTTATCTTTAATTTGAGCTTTGTTCCTCGTCTAGTTTGTCCCTCAGGATTCATCTTGTCTCCTTTGGGCAGTGAGGTTATGATTTCTTGTCATGTGGCATTTTTTCGTGTTATATGTTATAATCCGGTGCTTCCGATCAAAATGACGACAACTGTGCCTCCGGGCCACGTGCATGAAGACTTCTCGAGAGTCATTGACGAGGTCAAGCCGGCTCCGGTAGACAAAAGAAAACTATGTACTACTCCACTATATAGGCAGGAGCCTCCACGCTTGCTTGCTAGTGTTGCTCTCTTCACACCGTCTCGGACTCTCCAGATCTAAACACGACAGCGGTGGCCACGCACTCTCTCTCTCTCTCTCTGCTCACCACTGGTCACAAATCCAGCCGGATCCTCTCCGCCAGGGAAGGTGAGAAGGTGCAACGTTCACGCGGTCGTCCTCGGCGACGGCTCTTACCCACTGCTGGCCGCGTCCCGATCAGCCTGCCTTTCCGTTCTCTCCCAAGCACCGCTGGCAAGGGAGGGCCTCCGACCTCTTCTTCCTCGCTGCCGTAGTGTGGGCAGATCCGGCCTCCCGCCGCCCACCTAGCGACATCCCGGCGACCATCAGGTATAACTTCCTTCGAAACCAGCCTTGCTCCACTTCCCGAGCTCCTGACGTCGCTGCATTTGTAACTTTTACTATTTCTCAGGCCCTCTCGTAGATAGGATCGATCGGCTGTTCGAAAACCACCTAATTTTTTTTACGTTTAAGAGGTAAAACTAGTTCATGCACTCGAATCTAGTACTACTTGGTTCAAACAAGGAAGAAAGGGGGTGGGGGTGGGGAGGATTTGTTACCTGAATCTAGGACTTGGTCGAAAGAGGAAATAATGGGGGCGAAAAGTAGCAGAGACTGGCTATCCAAGTGGTCTCAAGGTCTAATAGGGAAATAAAGGGAAACGTAGTACAAACTCAATATAAACCCGACCTATTTGTTGAAAAAGGAAAGAAAGTGGGGACTGGGGGACAAGTCAACAGAGTAAGTCCAGCACTAGATTTGCTAGCCTCACACAGTAAAAGGTGGGTATACCGAATAAAAATGGGACCAACCCAGATATCCTGTTCTGATGTTTGTTGCCCCGAGCCACTCTTATGTAATGCCACTGGTAAAATGTAGCAGTCGCACTGTTAAAAGTAAGGACACGTTAAACCAATGTTGTTTTCAATGTAATGCCTCCAGTAATATGAATCAATGGCACTTCTTTACCTGTCCTGCTAAAATTTCCCATTAAGATGAGTTGGTTCTTTTCGTTAGAAATGCAACTGTCCTAGTCCGTCTACTCTCCCGTGCCCAAAGTAATGTCGTATTTAATGGTTGTCATAGTTAATCCTGATGCCCACATTAATATCTAGCAATGCCACTGCTTTAGAAATTGCTACTGTCCTTGTAGGATTTCCATTCAGATAAGGAACATGCTTCTTTTCATTTGATGCATGTTTCATCACTTGTTACTTGTTAGTCACCCTCCTTTCCACCTTTTTTGTGCAAACAGAGATATACATTTCACGCTCGATCTTAGTTGAACTGCACAAATGATATCCAAATTATAGTTGAGCATTCCAGGAGCTTCACAACCAACCTTGATGTTGCTCAATTTTATTGCAACTAATGAAGAAGAAGCTCTGTGGGTTTCGTTTTCTGATGGAAATGGAACCGGGGCTGGAGCCCTTTTCTTAAAAAAAATGAAGAAGAAGCTGCTAGCTCACGGGACATTGCTTCATTTTAGGTGAACTGCACCAAAAGGTCCCATGAATTGAATCATCCATGTTGGTGACTGAAAGAGCCATCTTCAGCATCCCAGTCTAAGCACCCCCGGCCTCCATCCTTGCGACGCACGGTACACCTCGTTTGCCTCCTGCTCGACCCTAGTGTCACTGATAAAATGAAGTAATAATACAGTTAAAATAGAGCGAGTGTCATCTCTATCATTTCATTTCCAATGTAGATAAAGAAAGTGCTTCTCTTCGTTAAAGTATGTTTCATCAACTAGTCCCATTGTTAATGTTTAAGCGTTTTTGCAAATTGGGGTGCTTAATTTTAGTTGATATGTACAAAAATAGAGATTCGAATGTCTCATGGCGCCTCCTTGTCCTACTGCTGTACACTGATGTTCATCACTGGCAGAAGGTGTATCTGGGAGACTTGGGACGATGTCTAGTATGAGGCGTACCGAATGAGGCGTCGCAGGGCCCATCTCGCCCTCGCAGCATGGCATACAATGATACTATCGCAATATTTTATTCTATTTATTTTGTGTGTTTCATCAACTAGTGCCACTATAATGTAATCACGCTTTTCCATTATCTGTGCAAACAGGGTTATTCAGCTGCATTTTGGTGGAACTGCACAAATGTACGTATGGAACCGGCATATATGCAGAGTGCGAGGTGTGCCAAGTAAAAATTACCGACACCAACCATGCTGCATGCACGCATTGGCATCCACCACAACCAGTGGGTTGTGTGGCGCTCTATGTGGACGGATCTTTCTCGGCAGCAAATCCTCTAACCAAATACTAGTAGCTTATATTGGCAGTTTTCTAGGGAGTACTCTTTTCTGAAAGAAGCACCAATCTATTTTTCTTTATTTGTACACTGTGTCACAACTTTGACCCAAAGGTCCAAAGCTATTTTAGGGTGATTGGCGTAGTACTCGGAGACTGATTGTAAGCATGATTTTCATTAGTTGTCACACTGATTGTAAGCATGAGCGGGCGGAAGATTAGGTTAGTGCGAAGCTTACCTTAAACCCTACCGCCGCCGTTGAAACGAGGCAAGCGTCGAGGGAACTGTGGAGAACGTCGGGGAAGCGACATCGCTCCATCTGGCCTCCTCTTGCGGTGGGAGAACGAATACTCCTGTGGCTCCGGCTGGCTCTGCACCCTCACGAATGACAAACCATACTCGATCGATTCATTATCCTCTAGGTGCTCGACCTTCGACTTGTACGCCCACCACCTCCGCCTGACTGTCTCCTCGGTGAATCTGTCTGCTCCATCGCCCATAGGAGATACTCGATGAACTCGGAGGACTGCGGCGTGACTGCCGCCGAGGAGTACATGTACATCGCCGCCCTCATCGCCGCCGTCTCGCTCTTTCACATACATTGCCACATGGCCCGCACCATCCTCGAAATCTCCCACTCATTATCAAACCACCTAAGGATCTCCTTCAGCCTGGCTAACTTTGCCTGGTCGCCGCCGGCGATCTGCCTGATTCGCGGCTGCATCCTCTCCATAGATGTCGTTCTGAGTGGTCCGGTGCTAGCTTTGTAAGATGGGAGGAGAGATGGTGGTCTTGCAATAGAGAAGAGGGAGAGGAGAGGAGGTGGTTTTGGAATGGAGATGATGGAGAGGAGAGGAGGTGGTTTTGCAATGGAGAGAAGATCAGAAGAGGGAGAGGCGAGAAGGTGGTTTTGGAATGGAGATGATGGAGAGGAGAGGAGGTGGTTTTGGAATGGAGATGATGGAGAGGAGAGGAGGTGGTTTTGCAATGGAGATGATGGAGAGGAGAGGAGGTGGTTTTGCAATGGAGAAGATCAGAAGAGGGAGAGGCGAGACAGTGGTTTTGGAATGGAGATGATGGAGAGGAGAGGAGGTGGTTTTGCAATGGAGAAGATCAGAAGAGGGAGAGGCGAGACCGTGGTTTTGGAATGGAGATGATGGAGAGGAGAGGAGGTGGTTTTGCAATGGAGAAGAGGGAGATGAGCGTGCGGCAGCAGGATTGGGCGAGAGGGCCGGCGCGCTGTGACTGGATCAAAATCAAAATCAATTTACCCTTCAATTAAGAAAGCGACCCCACATTAACTAGCCTCCCTTTTATTCTGGGTCATAATTGACCATGATTTTCGCACATAAAATATATGTTATATGTTGCAAAAATAATATAATTTGAAAGTACATTCAGATACGAACCAAACGATACAGTTTTTGGTGACATGCATTCACATTTTGCTTGTCACATACAGTACTAGTCAAACTTTGACCCAAAATACGCAAAACAACAAAAAAATACTTCCAAGACCAGCGCCGCTCTTCCGCTCTTCTCCTGTTCCAATCTAAATCCACCGCCACTCCTCTCCTGTTCCAATCTAAATCCAGCGCCACTCCTCTCCTCTTCCATTTCAAAACCACCACCCCTCCTCTCCTGTTCCAGTCCAAAACCAGCATCCCTCCTCTCCCGTTCTAATCCAAAACTAGCACCGCTCCTCTCCTCTTCCATTCAAAAACCACCGCCGGCGAGTGAAGGTGCTGTGGAGAAGTAGATTGATGGAGGAGTACAACCGATACGTGAGGATCGCAGACGGCGACCCTGTGAAGCTAGCTAGGATGTTGGAGATACAGTCTTGGCTTGACAACAAGGACCAACTAGCGGCGATGGCGACATCCATGGCCAAATATCTGCAACAGAGCGAAAAGGCAATGATACTCTCGGAGGGAATCGTGCCAGAGTACATAGAGCTGCTCCTCTGGGATATGGAGCAAACAGATTCACCGAATCCGATCGTGAGGGAGCGGTGTTGGGAATATCGATCCCAGATGGAGCATCCACCAGAGATTGAAGGATCGAGCATCTAAAGGGTGCTATTTGTGAGGGTGTCCTGCCAGAGCGAGCCAGTGGAGTCTTCGTCGACCGAACCCAACTGCAAGAGGAGAAAAGCAGTTGGCCCGACGATGCTTCCCCGCCACAGTCTCCCTCGACGTTCACATCGTCTCACGGGGCGGCTGTCTGCCGCCGAGGAACAGGAGGGGACTGCCCCCCAGCCCAATAGTTGGGCAGGTTGTGAATTGTCAGGAGGAGCTTAGGGTTGTCAGTATTTGCAGGTTGTGAATTGTGTTTTGTGTTGTGTATTTTGAGAGTACTTTCAGATATGAATGTCTTTTGAATTTCAGATTTGCAGTATTGAGCATATGAAGAATTTTATGAATTCTGGAGATCTATTTTTAGCACTTAAAAAAATATAGTTTCATAGGAGTATAAAAGTGCAGACGAGAAGAAACTGCAAGTTTCAGTTTCAGATAAGAAACTGCAAGTTCAGTTTCAGATAAGAAACTGCAACTTTTAGAGACAGAGCAATTATATTAACACGGCCTTTTCAAACAGGGTTAACATCATGTTGGAAGTTCTATTCATGGTTGAAAATGGAACTACCAGCCAGTTAACATCATGTTGATCAACATTCATGCATAGCACATCTTCATATGATGCACAGTCAAAATGCCCACACAATGTTGAGTGTACGAAACACAGAGAAAACGAGGGACGGGGTTTTGGCAAGTGTTGGACGTGGTTTTGGGCTGCCCCGTCTAGGCTTTCATTTTTAACATGCACAGCCCACGACCTCGGACGGGAGGGCCTGTTTGTATTTTCTTAGGACCGTCATGTATCGACCGGCCTATGGACCTCCCGTCCGAGGTTTTATTTTTGGCAGCCCAATTTATGTATTTTTTTGAAGAAAACGCAACGGTCTGTTCTATTTTTCTATATAAGAATAGGAATGCCAGGTACAACTTATGTTTCCCTTTTAACTATATTATATATATTTAAATTATTTTATATGTTATTATATATTATTTTTATTGTCATCATATATTTAACAGATACTTACATATGTAAGAAAACAATATCCCACATCTTATTAACTTATAAAAATAATTTCTTAACAAATAAAATCCTGGATTGTTTTGGCACGAAAATCCTAGTGATTGTGTACAAAATCTTGGTAAGATTTAAGGACGAATGTAATAATATCACTTATTATTTAAATATATTTATAACAAAATGCTCAGCCCTTTTTTTTTTGATAACATTGCTGGCCCAACCCAACATTATAATTAGAATCAGCCCAGCAAAATCGTGTATCTAGATAAAGTGCAAATGGCCTGTAATTTTTTAGGAAATAAAATAAATGGGCCGCATGAAAGCTACATTAATTGTTCACCCAGCCCAGCTAATGGCTGTAATTCAAAAAAAAGATCAAATTGACTGTAAATTCTACCGTGCAACAAAGACTGTAAATTCTGAAAAAATGGGTTGAATACGTGCCACATTTTTGGAGGCTGAAATGTGGGCCAATAGGTTGAAGCCAACGCAAGTCGTTGTAAATTTAGTCAACAAATGATTCTGACATGTTAGCCGTTAGATTTACATCCAACGGCCGGCATCCATCTTCAATCTCTCGTCTTCTTCCTCCAGCGCCACTGGGACCACCTCCCGCCTCCTGCTGCTAGCAGCTCTGCTTAGCACGCTTCGCTATGAAGCGCTACTCCACCGTTGGCCAGGCCATCCCTCCAACCCTCCACACCTCCTGTTCTTCTCCACCGACTGCCAAACCACACCGCACTAGAACCAGTTAACCCTCGTACACCTCTCCGTCTGTGACTCTACTCCCGTGTCTTACCATCTCCGGCTTGTTGCTGTCCGGGGCCTCGCCGTCGTCCACCACCTTGGATGCGCTCGGCGCCGTGTGGTCAACGTGGTCAACGAATGACACCATCGGAAGTAGGCTGTCCGTGGAGAGGCTGATAGCTGGGTCCACGGCCGCACACAAGTAAATGCCTCCTTATTACGTGCAAAATAATGATTCCTCCACCTGACATCTGGGACCCACCGGAAGGGCCTTTGTATTTCGCGAAAAAAACGTGCCCCCCGCTGACTTGTCGGACCCACCAGCTATCTTCGCACGCAAGGAAGTGCCTCCTTATTACGCACAAAAAAAATGAATACTCCCCCTGCCAGCTCGAACCCAGCATACTGGGAAGCTGACTTGTGGGCCTACCAAGTTGACGGGGACGGAGGGCTTTGTCAACTTAGTCAATATGAACGATTCTAGCTCTTGTTACCTTACGATGTTCATCCAACGGTTGTAGTGCTTCTTCAACCTCTGGTCTTCTTGCTCCAGCCGCCCAAACTAGCACGGGTCGTGCCGCGTGCTCCTGCCTCCCGTGGCCGGCTGTGATGCCGCGGAGGCCTCACCGCCCCTACTACTCCCACCGCTGGCCAGGCCATCCCTCTACTCACCCACACCCCCTATTAATCTACAGCAATAGCAGCCTCACACCGCAGCCGAACCAGTGAACCCTCGCACTCCTCTTCACGTGGGCATCCACTGCTGCATCTTCCCCGGCTCCGAGTCGTCCCCTTCCTAGGCCTCGCCGTCGTCCACCGCCGTGGTGCTCTCGGCGTGGCGTGGTCAACATGGTCAAGGAACGACTTCCATCGGACGTGGACTGTACGTGGAGAGGCTGATACCTGGGTCCACGGCCGCAGCAAGGAAGTGCCTCCTTATTACGCGGAAATAATGATTCCTCCACCTGACAGCGGGGACCCACCGGACGGGCCACCGTATTTCGCGAAAAAAAGATTCCCCCCGACTGCTGGGACCCACTAGCTACATGTTCGCACGCAAGGAAGTGCGTCAGGGCAAAAAATGATTCGCCCCTCTGACTGCTGGGACCCACCAGCTACATCTTTGCATGCAAGGAAGTGCGTCCGAAAAAAAAACGATTCGCCCCCCTGACTGCTGGGACCCACCAGTTACATCTTCGCATGCAAAGGAAGTGTGTCCGGGCAAAAAAACGATTCGCCCCTCTGGCTGCTGGGACCCACCAGCAACTTTTTCGCATGCAAGGAACGGCCTGACAGTCTGGACCCACCTGGTCGAAGCGTACGTAGCGTTGTCATTCTGGTCGCGAACTTGTACGTACATATATACTGGTCGATGTAGAGGCGCGCACGTGTCGTAGTAGAGGCGCGCACGTAGCATGTACACGTACGTACATCGGCCAGGGTGCAAGAAAGAAAATACGGCCACGTATGTGTACATACGGGCGGGGTCTCGAATGCCTAGTCACGCATACGTACGGCGAGGGCTCATGTTCATGGGGAGGCAACGAAATGCGTCGTGTTCATGGGGAGGCAACGGAATGCGTTGCGTTCATGGGGAGGCAACGGAATGCATCGTGTTCATCGGGAGGCAACGGAATGCGTCGTGTTCATCGGGAGGCAACGGAACGCATGGGAGCCAACCGGCTTGGATGCAACAGGCGATGGAAACGAGGCCTGGCGTACCGCAGAACGGAGGATACAGACCTCCTACAGTCGAAACGGGGGTCCTGTTGATCGGGAGGGGTGCGGCGTACCGCAAAACGGAGGAAACAAACTTCTTACGGTCGAAACGGGGGTCCTGTTGATCAGGAGGGGTGTGGCGTACCACAAAACGGACGAAACGGACTTGTGTTGGAGCGCTACGGTCGAAACGTGGGTCCTGTTCAT
>NC_041387.1:71658948-71669416 GCF_002162155.2 Triticum dicoccoides | reverse complement strand
TCCACGGGATATTGTTCATCTCCACCGTCGACCTCCTCCAGCCTCCACAGGCTACCGTCGACCTCCTCCAGCCTCCACCACGCACTACTCCACTGGCTACTTTTCAACCACCCCTCCACGGGCACCCCTCCACCGTCTACTGTTCATCCAGCCCTCCACACCACGGGGTCCTGTTCAACCACCCCTCCACCGTCTACTGTTCATCCAGCCCTCCACGCCACGGGTTCCTGTTCATCCAGAGGCAACGCTGCCGCCCACTGTTCATCCACCCCCCCCGCAACGCTCACTGTTCATCCCAGTGGCATCATCGATCAGCTTCAGTTAGTAGCAGCAGTGAAGGAATCACTCCATCGGGTTTAGTTAACAGCCACCGATCGATCGCTCGGGTTCAGTAACGCATAGCCTGCAGTGCAATCGCTCTGGTTCAGTTAGAGCCCAACGCCGCGCTCGGCTTCAGTTAGAGCCAACGCCTCGCACACACACGCATACGTACGAGAGAAACGCGCATCGCTCCGCCCCCGACCTCCCACCATAACCGACAACTCCCCGAAATTTTCCTCCCCCTCGCTTCTACCACGGTTTTTTCCGTCATGGACGGCCCAAAGAATGTCATGCAGCTGCGTCTCCGGCCCGCCTAGGATGAAAAGCCCATTTTCTATCATGATTTTTTGTCATAGAAGTAGGAGCCCACCACATCTATGATGATACCGGGTTTTGTCACAATTATCGTCATAGAAGTGTCATATGTATGACAGAATTTTTTTTCGTTCGGCCCAAAATGTCACGGATGTGTCTTTTTTTGTAGTGTTGTGTCAACCGAGGATGTGGCTATCGATAGATTAAAATAAACTCTGCATAGGTTAGCGCACTTTAACCACACTACAGAACTCAAGGGCCTCGCACTCCCATTCGGGTGGACCACGGAGTCCGATGAAACCCTTCCCTTGCCATGACACCCTCCTGGCCACTCCGACTCACTCCCTCTCAGGGCTAAGTCATGGGTGGCCCATTCCTACCAAAGGCATCTTCGGCCACCGTCATGGTAAAACGGTCCCAAACAGGGACATTGTACCATAAAAAAAACGTGCACACAAGGTTATGTCTGCTTACCGGGCCAGTGTACCGCACACCCATAACCTTCCCTCGTTGGAGGCACCGGTAAGATGCATGACAAAGGACCGAATCAAGACCCCCCATAAAGGTAAATGTGGTCGCACTGAAAAGAACCCAATTCAGAGGCACCATGACTTGATCAACTTAATATTCAAGTTGGCTTGTTTTCATGTTTAACTTGAAAATACACTCTTTACTAGCCATATGATGCCATGATCATGCAATTACCCGATATGCTCAAGATGCAACTCATAAGAATGTATCAACATCAAAGCAATAACTTTCTTGCACTACTCATCAACAAAACTACTGGTATTAATACACTGGTTATTATCAAACATCACTTTTAGTCATTTATCTTTAATATGAAAATTTACTTATAAAAACAAACTACCTATCGGTGTACTAGAGTAGGGGTACCCTAGTATCCCGAACTTGTGCACGGGCAGTTGCAGCACCCCGCGGCAAGGCTTGCCGGGTGACCGCCACGGTCCTCCGTGGTTCCTTTGAAGCCATTCAAGAACAAAGTATTCAAGCCAAGGAGACAAGGCCCCGGCAAGAGAAGCTTGCCGGGAAGGCCAACCAAGGCATCTCAAGGAACTTGCCGCGACGCGCCACGCGTCCCGGCGAGGCCCGGTGAGCGACAAGCTTCCGGACGCGACAAGACAACGACCGCGGCAAGGCACTTGCCGCGGCAAACTACCACTCTGTACCCGCGCTCCAGCACATCCACCAATGTGTCGCCCTGGGACCTTACCAGGCGCGCGCGGCAAGAGGCTGTGCGGCCAGCGGTGCGCGGTGGCAAGCGACGCTGACAAGATTGCCATCGTGGCAAGCGGTGGCGTCCCTGACGGTCCCTTTTTGCACTATTTGGGCGACATAGACGGGCATTTAATGCCTTTGTCCCCTGCCGTCAGGGTTAGGTATGATACACTGTACAGGTAGTTCTACCAACCGCAATTCCTTTTCCATTTTTACCCTTGTCTACGTTGCCACCTGTCGGAGACCCCTTTAGCATATAAAAGGAGGCCCATGCACAACGTAGAAGAGGGTTGGAGGGCAGAAAAACACTCACGCTCGGCCTCGTTCGCAGCTAGTGTGTACTGTAGCACTCAGCGCTCCCGAGCAAGAACTCAATACACTCAGACATGCAGCAGTAGGAGTGTTATCTCTCCGAAGAGCTCCGAAGCTGGGTAAACTGCTCGTGTGCTTCGCCTCGATCTGCTCTTCGTGCGATCTCCGCCCCCGCCGAACCGAAAGGGGCTCGGTCCGCCGGTCCCATAGGTGTTCGTGGAACAGTTTCCCCGACATCTTTGGCGCGCCAGGCAGGGGGCGTCGAGGTTGTGTGAACCTGATCCGAGGTTCACACGAGCTAGATCTTCATCTTCTTCATCGACATGCCACCGAAGAAGAAGGCTTCGGCAGCAGCTATTCCGTCCTCGTCGATCCCACCACCACCGGAGCAAACGGGTGGTGGGGTAGACGCCGGCGGAAGAACGGGCATCGACGAGGGAGCTCATAGTGCTGCCAGATCCAAGGACAAGGCTGCGCAGACCTCGGCGTCCGTACATGCATTGCGCCTATCTCAGGAGGCGCAGGACCGACAGCGTCATGGTATTCGCAGTGCCATACGTTCGTTGGACCAAGATCGAGCTGGTGGATCTCGGGGTGCTCAAGACCAGCATGCACGCCAACATGCTGGCACGAGTGAGGCACGATCGCCTGGACGGGATACTGCTCCTTCTAACATAGTTAGAAGTCCGAGCATATCCCGCTCCTCGCGCCGTTCGCCACTGCCGCCCACCACTCCAGCAGAAGCTTTGGCGCGAGCTCAACTGCTCCTGGATTACCCTCCAACGGCAGACAAGATCAATGAATGGAGGGCTACCATTCAGAGTCTCATCGGCTTCGCCAACGGCGACACTCCACGGTAGCCGAGTACATCGCTCCCGCGGCAGGACTGCCAGGCACGAGCCGATGGCGACGAAACCGGTGGGGGTGCAACCACCATGCACTCTCCACCCCGAAGGCCAAGATCGCCGACTCGCCGGATCCACCTCGACAGCGACTCCACCGCATCATCAGATCCACGAGCTCGTCGCGATCAGCGCCAAGTTCTTCACGAACGACAGCAAGAAGACGCTCGTACTCGCATCGAGCGCCGAAGAGAAGCGCGGCGTCAATCGGACCAGCGCGCTAGGCCCACTATCGACTTGCATGCACCAGGGGAACCAGGCGACTTGCCGTACGCAGTAGGTTGCCCTGCGTTCACTCATGAGCTGCGGCAAGTCCAGTGGCCCAGCACGAAGAATTTCAAGCCAGACGTACCAGAGAAGTACGACGGCAAGTCGCATCCGTCGGAGGTCCTCAACATCTACACCATCGCGGTGCAAGCTGCCGGGGGGCGGGACGACAAGATCCTAGCCAACTACTTCCCGCTGGTGCTCAAGCCCAATGTCAGGTCCTGGCTCATGCACTTGCCGGACAACTCCATATCCTCCTGGGCAGACCTATGCCATCAGTTTGTCGGCGCCTTTACAGGCGGCCACAAGCCTCATGGCCAAGAGAGCGACCTTCATCTGCTCGCCCAGAAGGAAGGAGAGCCCCTGCGCAAGTACATTCAGAGATTTAGCCGCGTACAGCACAACATCCCAGATGTCCACCCTGCCGCGGTAATCAGCGCGTTCCATCAGAATGTGTGAAACCGCAGGACGCGGGAGGAGATGGCGATGTGCAAGATCAGAGACGTTAGTGAGCTATATGCCCTGGCCGACAAGTGTGCATGTGCTGAGGAAGGGAGGAAACTCCCCGGAGAGAATACAGAAGCAGGAGGATCTGATAGTGAGGAGGCTGCCCCGGCAAAGAAAAACCGGCGGCGGAACAACAGAAAGAAGAAAGGCAAAGATGTGCTAGTCGTTGAGCAGTCCGGCAACGGAGGTGGCGCCAAGAAAGCCAAAGCTGGTAGCTCCAGCGAGGAGATTTCTGCAGGCACCAACTACTAGGCTGTGGCGGTCGCCGACAAGCAGGACGGCACCAACAAGCAGTACTACAAGATCCACCGCACCAAGGGCCATGACCTCCAGAGCTGCAAGAAGGTCGAGCAGCTTGTCGAGCAGCAAAAGGCTGAATACGAGTGACGCGACAAGGAGAAGGCCCATGAAGGTGCTGGAGGAGCCGGCAAGAAACGCCCCGGCCGAGGAGGACGCCGCGGCAAGGCCAAGCAGCGGCAAGGAGACAGACCTCCCCGCGGCCGCGACAAGGATGAAGATGACGACGACGATGAAGATATGGATGATAACGAGACCGATGAGCAGGAGTTCCAGAAAGCCACAGAGGTCCTGTGCATTGACGGCGGTGCTTCTCTGCATACTTCACACCGCCAGCTCAAGCAGTGGGTGCGGGAAGTCAATGCGGCAGAACCACCCGTCAAGTCACGCAAGCCTCTGAAATGGTCCAGCACGCCTATCATCTTTGATATTGAGGACCACCCTGATCGCATAACTGTGGTCGGGTGCTTGCCGATGTTGGTTTCACCAACTATCCGCAACCTCAAGGTCACTAAGATGCTAGTTTACGGCGGGGCCGACTTGAACCTGATCTCCTCCGCGGTACTCCAGAAACTCCAGATCCCTGATGGCGAGCTCGAAGAGACCGGCACATTCTAAGGAATCAATCCAGGAAGGAGCAAGCCGAAGGGAAAGATCACGTTGCCAGTGACATTTGGCAGCGAGTTGAACTTCAGGACTGAGAGGGTCACTTTTGACGTTGCTGACTTTCCATTGCCTTACAATGGGATACTCGGCCGTCCAGCACTCGCCAAATTCATGGCAGCCTCTCACTATGCATACAACATGCTGAAGATGCCAGGCCCGATAAGTGTCATCTTTGTCCCTGGCGACAAGAAGGATGTGTCGTGGTTCTAAGCCTGACAGTAGAGTGGGGGGTAGGTATGGAGAGGCAATGTCCTAGCTATGGAGAGGTTGTAAACACAAGAAATACGAGTTCAGGCCCTTCTCGGAGGAAGTAAAAGCCCTACGTCTCGGAGCCCGGAGGCGGTCGAGTGGATTATATGTATATGAGTTACAAGATGCCGAACCCCTCTACCTGTGGAGGGGGGTGGCTTATATAGAGTGCGCCAGGACCCCAGCCAGCCCACGTAGGAGAGGGTTTAAGGTGAGTTAAGTCCGGGGCGTTACTGGTAACGCCCCACATAAAGTGTCTTTACTATCATAAAGTCTACTTAATTACAGGCCGTTGCAGTGCAGAGGGCCTCTTGACCTTCTGGTGGTCGAGTGAGTCTTCGTGGTCGAGTCCTTCAAGTCAGTCGAGTGAGTCCCTCGTTGGTCGACTGGAAGGTGACCTCTTCTGAGGGTGTCCTTGGGTAGGGTACTTAGATCAGGTCTGTGACCCTACCCTAGGTACATGACCCCATCATTAGCCCCCGAATGGATTGAGGCTTCGAGTGAGGAAGGAATTGATGTTATTTCTGATTAACTTTTGCACACTGGTCGTGCGTTGTTCTGGACCAAAGAATCTCTTCGTTGATAGTGACCAACTTGTCTTCAGTCGACTCGATCCATTCTCTTCTTTCGTCGAGTGATCTTTCGGGCTTTGACGATTTCCGAGCGACGGATCACAGGAAATTCCGCGTCTGACAGACCGGTCTGCCGTTCGCGGATTCCGCGGGATGCGAAATTTGGGGAAGCGCGCGAAACGGAGCGGACCGCGGCGTTCGGATGGGACGGGATATAGACGCCTCGATCCCCGCGCCGCTTTCTTCGCCACGTATCCCGCCTGCATAACTGTTCCTGGATATGATTAGATCGACCGGGCCCATCTGTCATCCACTCGGAAGGGACCTTATAAATGCGCCCGGCGAGGGTTTTTTGTACAGTGCCTCAGCATTCTCTTTCTCTGCTCTCTTCGTCTCCGCCCGACGCGCTCGCTCTCGCCTCCGCCCAACCTCTCCTCGCGCGTCTCGCCGGCAACCATGGCCAAGGAGAAGACGGCGGCGCTGGAACGCGCAAAGAAGGCGTCGGCAACGGAGAAGGCGAAGAGGAGATCCACCAGCCATGGCGGGTCTTCGTCTAGATCCCGCCTGCCGAAGGGCTGGGTCCAAGGAGATTGGATCCAGTCGACCATCACAGAGAAAGATCTCCTCTACATGGCCAACGAGGGCTTGATTCCCCATGGAGCTGCGAGGCTTCCGGGGAAGGAGTGGCAGCCCCAGCCAGAAGAGGGTGAGTGCGTGCTCTTGGCCACCCATGCTGATCGGGGATTTTCTTTGCCGCTGAGTATTTTCTTCCGTGGTTTCTTGAACTTCTTTGGAGCGCAGCTCCACCACTTTACCCCAAATTCTATCGCCTATCTTGCCGCGTTTGTGTCCATGTGTGAGGGTTTTCTGGGCTGTCGACCGCACTGGGGCTTGTTCAAGCATATATTCACGTGTCGCTCTCAGACCGTGAAGAAGGCGAGCCCAGGCGACGAAAGAACCCTAGTCGTCCAAATGTGTGGGGGCCTGGGGATCCAGGTGAGGAATAAGAGCACCTTCCCAGCCATGACTTTTCCCGAGTCAGTCAGAGGCTGGCAGTCGACCTGGTTCTACTGCCAGGATCAGTCGACGCCGGGGCAGTCGAGTGGACTCCCTCAGTTTACCATGGACCGAGTGAACAAGCCCTCCTCTCTGAAGTTGATTCCGGAGGAGAAAGCTGACGTGAAGATGTTGATGGAGCGCGTGGTACAGTTGGTTCGGGAGGGAGTGACGGGCATGGATCTCCTGGAGGTTTTCCTTAGGCGTCGTATCCAGCCCCTTCAGTTCCGGAGCCACTGCATGTGGTTGTACTGTGGGACTGAAGACGAGACTCGAGTCCATCCAGAAGCAGTCGACGATGTCACTCTGGAAAGATGGATGGCCGCCGTTACCGGAAACAAGGATAACCCACGCGGAGCCAGAAGGATTCCTCCACTCGACCACAACAGTGATCCAGACAAGGTATGCCTGCTCTGCTCTCCACTGTGTTCTTGTCATACTCATTTCTGTTTATTCTGCCAATTGGTCGATTGATCCTTGTCTTGATGTCTATCAGGCCCTCACCGAGCTGTACTCGATGCCCAATGGAGCACAGGCTCCGACTGAAGAGGGTGAGGCGAGTGGGGGCGAGAGCCAGGAGGAGGAGGAATGGGACTCGGACGTTGCTGAGGATGATGATGACGATGACGACGATGATGGTGATGAAGATGACGCTGAAGACGAGGAAGAAGAGGAGGAGGAGGTCGTACCACCGCGCTCATAAAGGCGGTCGAAGCTTGTCCACGACCCTTCGACTGAACGTGGCAAGGGGGTTGCGACCGTTGCACAGTCGACCAAGCGCCCTCGGACCACCTCTCCGGCGCCGACTGAAAAGGCGCCGAAGCAGCCCCGGGCGGCTCCGTCGAAGCCGACCAAGCTCCTACCGAAGATGAAGGTGTCCATCCCCACCATATCAGGGTAATCATGCTGCTTAAGTCTTCTTATTTTGTGTGAACTTTGTCTCTGGTTGACGCTGAAGTTAGTCGACTGATTCTTTGGAGTTGCAGTGCTGCTACTTCTGAGACCTCAGCCCGGGCTGATGACCATGAGATGGAGGACGCAGCCACCTCAAAACCAGGTACAATATTCTTAACGCCGTTTTTAGTTGACTGACTCATGATCTCTGATCCTGATTCTTCGCTGTAGCTCCACCCAATGCTGTTATCACTCTCCCTGATGATGACGAGGATGAGGAACCGCTGAAGCGCAGAAGGAGTAGGAAAGCGTCCGCCAGCAGGGTGCCCCAGGATGTGACGGCGCCTGAGATTGTGATTGCGGAAGAAGAGAACACCACTCGACACACTGTGTCCTTCGCAGATCCACTGACGAGTGCTCAGCAGCCCTCCCTCTTCACGACGCACCACGTCCCAGAGGACCAAGCCGGCGCCGAGAAGGAGGCGATACGCCAGACAGGGATCATGATGGAGCAGTTAAGGACCATCCGGGATGCGAGCCAGGCAGCTTACGACGCCAGTTCCGCCCTTCAAAGCAATGTTCAGGTCAGTCGACCACCGCCTGTTCTGTTAGGATATGCTATCAAAAACTTTTCTTTCTAGAATTTATAGTAGTCACCCACTGGGTGTGTCGATTCAGACTTCGTGTTAGCGGGGGCACGCTGAGTGCACCCGCTGGGTGTAGTCCCCAAGGCTAAGGTCGACTGCTGGCAGTTGGCCTTAGGCTTTATAATTTCAGTCTTTCTGTCATTTGCTCTTTGACTGGATTTCGCAAACCGGTCGACTGGTCGACTCTGTCTTCAATAGGATTAGTGGGGGCATGCTGAGTGCACCCACTGGGTGTAGTCTCCAAGGCTAAGGTCGACTGCTGGCAGTCAGCCTTAGGCTTTATAATTTCAATCTTTCTGTCATTCGACTATGTCGACTGGATTTCGCAAACCGGTGGGGGCACGCTGAGGTCGACTGGTCGACTCTATCTCCAATAGGATTAGTGGGGGCACGCTGGGTGCACCCACTGGGTGTAGTCCCCGAGACTGTGGTCGACTGCTTGCAGTCGATTACAGTCTTAAAGAATACATCTCTTTTTTTTTTGAGGTCGACTGGTCGACTCTATCTCCAATAGGATTAGTGGGGGCACGCTGAGTGCACCCACTGGCTGTAGTCTTAGAAACGTGTGATTTTTCCCTTTTTCACTCGGAAGTGAATTAATTTTGACATCTAGTCGATTGGTTCTTCGTAGAACTCATGTGATCTTGTGGCTCGCTACTCTGAGCTGGAAAACAAGCACACTCAACTCGAGCTGAACTTGAAGCTGGTTCAGGAGAAGCTGACGAAGGCAAAGGAGGAGACCGAAGGTATGTTTGGTGAGACCCTGACGACTGCTTTTCCCCTTGTTTGTTTCAAAATCTGATCTTGCTGTAACTTGCAGGTAAGGTAAGGGAGGCCCAACAGAAGAAAGACCTTGAACTAGCTGAGAAGATCAAGCTTGCTGACGAGAAGTTAGCTTCAGTCACCAAGCTTGAACAAGACAATACCAATCTGAAAGCTGCTCTTGGGATCGCCAACAAGGAGGTCAGTCGACTGAAAACTGATAAAGCTGCCCTGACCGACCAAGTCAGTAAGTTGACTGGGAAGAAAAATGATCTGGAGGCCTTCCTGAGTGGTCTTGCCAAGAAGCTGTTTCTTATGCTTGAAGGTAAACCTCTATGCTCGGCAATCATTTCCAATCGTGGTTTTTCCATTCGACCATTCCCTTGACTCAGTGATCGTCCTTGCAGAATTTTGCCAAAACTTTGAAGAAGAAACTAGCCGGCTGGAGCCAAACCTCGACCCCGTCAATTCACAGGTGAACGACGAAGTTGCCATGGATGTTTTCCGACTGGAGTCCCGTGTTGCAGCTGTCGTGGACTATCTCGCAAGGCTGAAGGTCGCCACATCTCGCATCGACTCGACGCTCTGGCCCGGGGAGACACTTCAGAATGACCTTGAGTCGCTGATGGCTCGCTTGAACACGATCCCTGGTCGGGTGCAGGAGTGGAAGAAGTCCTCGGCTCGGTGCGGTGCAGATGTTGCTCTGTGTCTGGCCCGAGTCCACTGCAAAGATGCGCGAGAAGAGAAGCTGGCGGCCCTCCGGGTGGCCAACACCAAGAAACACGACTTCAGGTCCTTTATGGAAACTTTCCTTGCGGCTGCCACTCGGATCGCAGACGGAATTGATCTTGATGAGTTTGTTGCACCTTCCAGCCCTCCGCAGGAGGGGTAAAAAACTTCTTCTAAGCTCGACGCTTTAAATTTGCCTCGGTATGCCGAGTGGAGTTGTAACCGATAAACCTTAACGGGCTTAGCGCCCGAGCACTTTCGGTCCCTTTAGGTATCTATCCGAACTTGAATTTGTCGTTTGAATGTGATTGCTTTTGGCTCGAAATGTCTTTTGCAGGTTCAAAGCAGGGCACTTACTGCAATCGACTTATTCCATAGTCCACTTGGGTGAGCGCTGGGCTACAGCTAAGCCCCCGAGTGAGAGGTTTACTTTTCACTCGGTAGGATTTCTGATAACTTAGGCGAGCACTGGGCTGCAGCTAAGCCTCCGAGTGAGAGGTTTGCTCTTCACTCGGTAGGGTTTTATATCTTAGGCGAGCACTGAGCTGCAGCTAAGCCCCCGAGTGGAAGTGTCTGGCTTACCACTCGATAGGATTTTTATATCTTAGGCGAGCACTGGGCTGCAGCTAAGCCTCCGAGTGGAAGTCCGGCTTACCACTCGGTAGGATTTTTATATCTTAGGCGAGCACTGGGCTGCAGCTAAGCCCCCGAGTGAGAGGTTTGCTCTTCACTC
>NC_041387.1:71631661-71658931 GCF_002162155.2 Triticum dicoccoides | reverse complement strand
GGTAGGATTTTTGATAACTTAGGCGAGTACTTGGACTGCACCTAAGCCCCCGAGTGAGAGGTTTGCTCTTCACTCGGCAGGGTTTTATATCTTAGGCGAGCACTGAGATGCAGCTAAGCCCCCGAGTGGAAGTCTGGCTTACCACTCGGTAGGATTTTTATATCTTAGGCGAGCACTGGGCTGCAGCTAAGCCCCCGAGTGAGAGGTTTGCTCTTCACTCGGTAGGATTTCGATAACTTAGGCGAGCACTGAGCTGCAGCTAAGCCTCCGAGTGGAAGTCTGGCTTACCACTCGGTAGGATTTTTATATCTTAGGCGAGCACTGGGCTGCAGCTAAGCCCCCGAGTGAGAGGTTTTCTCTTCACTCGGTAGGATTTCGATAACTTAGGCGAGCACTGAGCTGCAGCTAAGCCTCCGAGTGGAAGTCTGGCTTACCACTCGGTAGGATTTTTATATCTTAGGCGATCACTGGGCTGTAGCTAAGCCACCGAGTGAGAGGTTTGCTCTTCACTCGGTAGGATTTTTATAACTTAGGCGAAACGGATTCGCAGCTAAGCCTCCGAGTGGGAGTCTGGCTCACCACTAAATCCTACCGTAGTCAAAGGACAATTATACTTCTGAATCATTCGCATAAATGTGGCTCCGGCATTCTTGAGGCCGAATGGCATGGTGATATAGCAGAAGCACCCGAATGGAGTGATGAAAGCTGTTTTTACCTCATCGGGTCCGTACAGTCGGATCTGGTGGTACCCGGAGTAGGCGTCTAGAAAAGACAGTCTCTCGCATCCCGCGGTCGAGTCAACAATTTGATCTATGCGAGGGAGAGGAAAATGATCTTTCGGGCAGGCCCGGTTGATGTGCTTGAAATCAATGCACATTCGGAGCGATTTGTCCTTCTTAGGAACCATGACGACATTAGCGAGCCACTCGGAGTGGTATATCTCTCGGATAAATCCTGCCGCCAACAGTCGAGCCACTTCCTCACCAATGGCTTTTCTCTTCTGGACGGTGGACCGCCGAAGATGCTCTTTGACTGGTTTTGCAGATGGGTCGACTCTTAGGCGATGCTCAGCCAGTCCCCTGGGAACACCTGGCATGTCAGCGGGCTTCCATGCAAAAATGTCCCAGTTCTCACGGAGGAACTGGATGAGCGCTTCTTCCTATTTCGGGTCGAGTGTTGTGGAGATGTGGGTCGGAGCTGCATTGGGGTCGGTCGGGTGAATGTGAACAGGATTTGTCTCACCGGACGACTGAAATGCAGACTCTGTGGCGGGTTTCTTGGATCGCAGCAAATCACTCGGATCTGCATTTTGCTTGTATTCTTTGAATTCGACCGCTGCCACCTGGGAATCGGCAATCTTTGAGCCCTTCTGAAAGCACTCTTCTGCCTTTTTCCGATCACCGGTGACAGTGATCACTCCTTTGGGTCCGGGCATCTTCAATTTGAGGTACACGTAACATGGTCGAGCCATGAATCGTGCGTAAGCTGGTCTCCCCAAAATGGCATGATATGCACTCTGAAAATCCACGACCTCAAACGTCAACTTTTCTTTGCGAAAATGTTTCGAATCACCAAACACCACGTCCAGAGCTATTTGGCCGAGTGACTCGGCTTTCTTCCCTGGTATAACTCCATGAAAGCTCATGTTACTGGTGCTCAGTCGGGACATCGGAATGCCCATTCCTTTCAGTGTGTCTGCATACAACAAATTCAGCCCGCTTCCACCGTCCATCAACACTTTTTTCAGTCGAGTGCCTTCGACAACTGGATCGACCACCAAAGCTTGCCTCCCAAGGGTGGCAATATGAGTCGGGTGATCAGATTGGTCGAATGTGATGGGTATTTGGGACCATTTCAGATAATTTGCTTTTGCCGGGGCAACCATGTTCACCTCTCGGTTAATGACTTTCAATCGACTCTTGCTTTCCACATCTGCAAAGATCATCAGAGTGGAGTTGATATGCGGATATCCTTCCTCACTGTCCTCCTTGTCTTCGGCCTTGTCCGACTCCTTCTCCTTGTCCTTAGATTGTTTTCCCTGAAACTGCTGGATCAGGAGTCGACATTGGCGAGTGGTATGCTTCGGGTAGATGATATTCCCCTCTTCGTCTTTCTTCGTGTGGATGTGACATGGCATATCCATTACGTCGTTCCCTTCTTTATCCTTCACCTTCTTAGGGTTCCAGGATCCTTTTGGTTTCCCTTTAAACTTTCCCTGAGTCACGGCCAGAGCCTCTCCAGGAGCTGCTGGTTCAGCCTTCCGCTTCTGTTTCCGGCTGGTGTTTCCCTTTTCCGACTGGCTCGGCTTGTGCTTGCCGCTTCGGAGTCGGTCTTCTTCTTCGCCGTTGGCGTACTTGGTAGCAATCTCCATCATCCGACTCAAGGTCATGTCACCGGTTCGACCAAACTTCAAGCTCAATTCTCTGTTCTTGACGCCATCTTTAAAGGCGCAGACTGCCTGATGATCAGACACATTCTCCACAGTATGGTGCAAAGTGATCCATCTCTGAATATACTCTCTGAGAGTCTCATTGGTCTTCTGCACGCAGACTTGCAACTCTGTCAGACTAGCTGGTCGCTTGCAAGTTCCTTCAAACGTTCTGATGAACACTCGGGACAGATCTTCCCAAGTGTAAATGCTGCTAGGAGGTAATTGAGTCAACCATGCCCTGGCAGAACCTTCCAACATGAGGGGCAAATGCTTCATGGCCACCTCGTCATTCCCACCACCAATCTGAACTGCCACTCGGTAGTCCTCAAGCCAAGTTTCAGGCTTAGACTCACCAGTGAACTTGCTGACTCCTGTTGCCAACCTGAAATTGGGAGGGATAACTGCGGCTCTGATAGCTCTGCTGAAACATTCAGGACCAGAAACATGCACTCGACTGCTTGTGGGTGCATCTCTGTCGAGTCCGCCTCGATGGGCTCTGTTCCGGTCGACCAAACCTTGCACGATAATGGATCGCGCGTCGAAGCCTGGTTCTCTGGGGTCGACTGGAACTCTTTGCCCCGTACTGAACTGACGTCTGTCATCTTGCTGCCGAGGAGCGTAAGACCCACCCCTCGGAGGGGAATTGGGCACTCGACGCCTATCATCTCGGTCGAGTCGGTCACCATATTGGTCTCGCCGATTCTCGCGCCCTTCACGCCGCGGAGGCGATCTAGGGCTGTGAGCCGACTAAACCGTATTGGCAGCAACGGATCGACTGTGAATTCTGTTGCGCGACTGCGACACGGCCGAATTCTGATCTCCTGCTGCCCGGAGCAGATCCCTGATCTGCATCAAGCCTCTGCCAGCTTCCGACTGAGAAGGCTGGATGGACTCTGCTATACGGGTCGCAGCTGCTAAATTCTGGATTGGGGTTCGATATACCTGAGTCGGCGGGAAGAGTTCATGTCGACTGGTGTCAGGAACTCGTTGCCGCGCGCGCTCGTCGAGTGCTCGCTGAAGATTCTCCAGTCGAGTGCGTTCGGCCAAATTGGCCAAACGTGCCTCCTCCAAGGCGCGAGCCTCGGGGGTTTCTCCTGCGATGGGAGTACGCAGCGCATCCACGTTCCTGCGGCGAAGTTCCTCTCTTTGCAGAGAGTCGAGTGGCTCGGGCTGGTACTCTTCGTGGTCTCGTGCGGGGTCGCCTCCGTCGCCTGCTCCACCATCACGGGCGAAGCCAGGGGGACTGCGGGGCCCGTCGACCATCAGAATTTCTGCCGCTGGATCACTGCTATCGCACTCGGATGCGGTCTCTACGGAACCAGTCGACAGATCGAACATGCCGTAGAGAGATTCGTCGGGCTCGATTGCCGCAACTTGGGTGGTGGCCGTCTGGAGAGCCACCGCGTGCCTCACCCACCGCTGAATCCTCGACCGGCCCGAGCGCTTGCGCTGACGGGAGACCGGGAGGGTGGTCGATGGGGATGTCGACCGATACGGGGTCGACGGTTGCCGCAGCAGAACGCCGCGGACACATGCGCGAAAATGTGTCGCACCGCGGACGGGGAGCGCATCAACGTCGAGTGGAGCCTCCTGGAGCCAGGCGGAGTCGTCGGCGATGAAGGTGAGAGCGCCGAGACGGATCTCTCGACCCTCGACCAAAAATCCAGCAGTCACCATGATGAAAGTACTCGGAAGAATCGCAACTTCTCCACAAAATTGCTAAAACACCTGCCCCACGGTGGGCGCCAACTGTCGTGGTTCTAAGCCTAACAGTAGAGTGGGGGGTAGGTATGGAGAGGCAAGGTCCTAGCTATGGAGAGGTTGTAAACACAAGAGATGTACGAGTTCAGGCCCTTCTCGGAGGAAGTAAAAGCCCTACGTCTCGGAGCCCGGAGGCGGTCGAGTGGATTATATGTATATGAGTTACAAGATGCCGAACCCCTCTACCTGTGGAGGGGGGTGGCTTATATAGAGTGCGCCAGGACCCCAGCCAACCCACGTAGGAGAGGGTTTAAGGTGAGTTAAGTCCGGGGCGTTACTGGTAACGCCCCACATAAAGTGTCTTTACTATCATAAAGTCTACTTAATTACAGGCCATTGCAGTGCAGAGTGCCTCTTGACCTTCTGGTGGTCGAGTGAGTCTTCGTGGTCGAGTCCTTCAAGTCAGTCAAGTGAGTCCCTCGTTGGTCGACTGGAAGGTGACCTCTTCTGAGGGTGTCCTTGGGTAGGGTACTTAGATCAGGCCTGTGACCCTACCCTAGGTACATGACCCCATCAGGATGCTCTTGTCTGCGCCGACAAGATCTACCGGGAAGCAGCAGCCGCAACAGATCGCAAGTCACTTGCCGTTGAATCTCCCGGGGTGAAGAAGAAGACCAAGTCCAGCAAGAGTTCTGATGCCCACTCCGGCAAGCGCACCTCTTCGGAGTGCTGCGCTACCGTCGAGGACGCACCATCGAGCTCCACCGTCAAGTGTAAGAAGACAATGGCAGCTCCACCAGAGATCAAGAAGGTGTCCACCAAGGAGGATGGCACTGGTGGTACCTTCACCATCAGTGCCACTCTCGACCCTAAATAGGAAAGCGCGCTCGTTGCTTTCCTGCGGGCGAATGTCGACGTATTTGTGTGGCAACCGTCTGACATCCCCGGTGTTCCCAGGAAAGTAATCAGGCACCATCTTGCCGTCTGTCCTCATGCGCGGCCCGTCAAGCAGAAAGTCAGGAAGCAGGCAGTGGAGCGCCAAGAATTCATCGCAGAAAAATCAAGAAATTGGAAGCAGCAGGCCTTGTCAGAGGAGTGCTCCATCCTACGTGGTTGGCCAACCCTGTAGTCGTGCACAAGGCAAACGGGAAATGGAGGCTTTGTATCGACTTTACCGATGTCAATAAAGCTTGTCCCAAAGACCCATTTCCCTTGCCGCGCATCGACCAGATTATTGACTCCACGGCCGGATGTGACTTGCTTTCATTTCTTGATGCATACTCAGGATACCATCAGATCTTCATGGCAGAAGAGGATGAGGAGAAGACCGCATTCATCACCCCATGTGGCACATACTGTTTCATACGGATGCCTTTCGGTTTAAAGAATGCTGGTTCAACATTTGCAAGGGTAGTCCATGACGCTTTTGAGCCGCAAATACACAGAAATGTGGAAGCCTACATGGATGACATAGTGGTCAAGAGCAAGGACAAGGCGACTCTGATTCAAGATTTAGACGAAACCTTTGCAAATCTGTGCAAGATCAACCTCAAGCTTAACCCCGAGAAGTGTGTGTTTGGAGTCCCCTCCGGCAAGCTTCTCGGGTTCTTCGTGTCTCAGCAGGGAATTGAAGCCAATCCCTACAAGATCAAGGCCATTGAGTAGACTGAAGCACCAAAGCGCGTCAAGGATGTACGAAGACTTGCCGGTTGCGTAGCTGCTCTCAGCAGGTTTATCTCTAGGTCTGCTGAGCGCGCCCTGCCATTTTTCAAAATATTGAAAAAGGCAGGTCCAATGAAATGGACTCCGGAAGCGGAGGCTGCACTGCAGGACTTAAAGAGATACATGTCCTCCGCTCCAACACTTGTCGCACTTAAGCCACAAGAGAAGTTGCTGCTATATATAGTGGCAACCAATCAAGTGGTTAGTGCTGCGTTAGTAGTGGAGAGGGAGGCGGATGATGAGCCAGCAACCACGGCAGATGCATCCAGCGACAAGCAAGGGACTTCACCAGCAAGCTCTGGTCCCGACAAAGATGGATCTGCGCAGGCGCGTGAGAAGATGCAGAAAAGAATGGTGCAGCGCCCAGTTTACTTCCTCAGTTCCCTTCTGCAGGGGGCTAGGTCAAGGTACTCTGGTGTGCAGAAATTGCTTTTCGGCCTTCTCATGGCCTCGAGAAAGCTGCGCCATTACTTCCAAGCACATGAGATCACAGTCGTCACTCGTTTTCCGCTGAAGAGGATACTGCAAAATCTAGAAGCAACAGGCAGGATTGTCGAGTGGCACTGGAACTATCAAGCTTTGTCCTCAAGTTTGAGAGCACTTCAACTATCCAAAGCAGAGCATTGGCGGAGTTCATAGCAGAATGGACGCCAACACAAGATGAAGAAATTTCAGAAACGAGCATCCCCGTCAAGGAAGCAAGTGAAGAGTGGCTCATGTACTTTGATGGTGCCTTCTCGCTGCAAGGCGCCGGTGCGGGCGTGCTACTTGTTGCGCCCACCGGAGAGCACCTCAAGTACGTAGTCCAGATGCACTTTCCCAAGGAGCAAGCAACGAACAATACCGCAGAGTATGAAGGTTTGCTTGCCGGTCTCAGGATCGCAGCAGACCATGGGATCAAGAAGCTCATTTTCAGGGGTGACTCACAGCTTGTCGTCCACCAAGTGAACAAGAATTATCAGAGTCCGTTGATGGAAGCTTACGTTGATGAAGTGAGAAAGCTAGAAGAGCACTTTGACGGCCTAAAGATGGAACATGTTCCAAGAGCTCAGAACGACATTGCCGATGGCCTGTCGAAGTGCACCGCACTTAAGTTACCCGTAGGAACCAGGGATCTTTGTGCTCAAACTGACTCAACCGTCTGTAACGCCATCAACTGGACAGAGCAAGAAGAGGAAGTTGATTTCTGGTGACTATTTTCCGGCAGAGCTCCCCGAAGCCGCCGCCAAGAAGGTCCTCA
This sequence comes from Triticum dicoccoides, assembly GCF_002162155.2. Lineage (NCBI taxonomy): Eukaryota > Viridiplantae > Streptophyta > Magnoliopsida > Poales > Poaceae > Triticum > Triticum dicoccoides. Next base: position 71,651,837 of record NC_041387.1, on the reverse strand, counting down.
AGATCAACACCAAGGGTGCTGAGGAGCAGTCTGCTCCAGCAAGCCCTACGGTTTGTTCCGTTGAAGCAGACGCTCCCGACAAGTTTTGCTCCAGCAAGCTTGCCGGGGAACGTTAAGCTCCGGCTGAGTCGCAGGTTCTCGCCGTAGAAGCGGATGTTCCCACAGCAGCAGATGTGCCTTTAGTCCTTGTTGTCGATCCGCAAGCTCCAGCATGGGCATAGCACATTGTCCATTTCCTTCAGACAGGAGAACTTCTCGAAGAGCAAGAAGAAGCGGAAAGAGTAGCCCGGCAGTCAAGTATGTACCAGTTTGTCAACAACACACTGTACAAAAGAAGACTCAACGGCGTGAAATTGAAGTGTATTCACCGGGAAGACGAACAAAAGCTGTTGGCAGAGATACATGGAGGCATATGTGGTCACCACATTGGTGCAAGAGCACCTGCCGGCAAAGCGTTCCAGCAAGGTTTCTTTTGGCCGACAGCCCTCCAGGATGCAACTGCACAAGTAACCAAGTGTGAAGCGTGCCAGTTCCATTCCAAGCAGATACACCAGCCAGCTCAAGCTCTCCAAACGATCCCTTTATCCTGGCCATTTTCGGTCTGGGGGCTCGACATCCTCGGCCCCTTTCCCCGAGCTGTCGGGGGCTTTGAGTACTTGTACGTTGCAATCGACAAGTTCACAAAGTGGCCGGAAGTGGAAGCAGTGAGGAAGGTGACAGCACAGTCAGCAGTCAAGTTCTTCAGGTCGATTGTTTGCCGCTTCGGGATCCCTAACAGGATCATCACCGACAACGGCACGCAATTCATGAGCCGCACCTTCATGCAGTACGTCCAAGATCTTGGCGCCAAGGTCTGCTTCGCTTCTGTTGCTCATCCGAGAAGTAATGGTCAAGCGGAGAGGGCGAATGCTGAAGTGCTGCGCGGGCTCAAGACCAGGACTTTCGACAGGCTGCGCAAGTGCGGAAAGAACTGGATTGAGGAGCTGCCGATGGTTCTTTGGTCGATCAGGACGACGCCAAATCGAGCCACTGGCCAGACACCTTTCGCTCTAGTCTATGGAGCAGAGGCAGTTCTCCCCACGGAACTCGTATACGGGTCACCTCGAGTGCTCGCTTATGATGAGCTTGAGCAAGAGCAGTTGCGACTAGATTATGCGCTGCTCCTTGAGGAGGACCGTCTTCAGGCTGCTGTACGAGCTGCTCTATACCAGCAAGCTTTGCGCCGCTACCATAGCCGCAAAGTTAATGCCAGAAGTCTCGAGGAAGGCGACCTTGTTCTTCGGCGCGTTCAGTCCGCCAAGAATTCTAACAAGTTGACGCCAAAGTGGGAAGGCCCTTACCAGGTGAAACGAGTGCCTAGGCCTGGCACTGTCCGCCTTGAGACTGAAGATGGCATTCCGGTGAGCAACTCCTGGAACATTGAGCATCTTCGTAAGTTTTACCCGTAGGGCGCGGTTGCCGAAACCTGTTCCGGCAACCACCTTTTATACAAGTCTTGCCGATGTTGCATGTAATCCTTTGTACGAAGCCGGGCGCAGACCCCGTGCATAAGTAAAGCTCATGTGCTCCGCACATCTTGTCAATTTCATGCTTTCTACTTTGCATGCGTTATCTGACACTTTGTGCAGCGCCTACCCCCGGTAAGCAATAACGAGCCGTAAGGCTCCATATCTTTATTTTCTCTTCTTTCTCTTTCTCAAAGAAAGGAAGGTTCCCTCGCCCACAAGTTTGCCGGGGGGAAAGGAGAAGATAATGGTGTGGACCAAGCGTTGTTCGAGGAAGTTTCGCCTTACCGAGAAGCAAACGATAGAAAAGCTAAGTTGCTCAAGTTTGAGCAATCAGTTTTAAATTTTTTAAGTTATCCTCCTCGAACGACCGTGCTTTATATGGAAAACCTGTGCGCGGAGGAACCAACTCGTAGCTACTTGCGCCCTTACTTTGTTTCGAGTCCGCTCAACAACTTAAGTGAGCTGCGACTAGTTGCGACAAGGTTTCTTGTCGGTAGCAGCACCGCCAGCAGGCTGCTGACGTCCCGCACTCAGCGCTCGCGGCTAAGGTGCCTGCGCCGACAAGTTCCCTAAAAGCGTAGGGCAAAAACATACAAAGGAAGGAATCAAGTAAAGGAAATAACATAGCAATCGCTACCCGAAATAGAGTCATATTACAAGATAGCTTGTCGCAGCTTTAACAGATTGTTCTCATAACATGACCAGCAGCGACAAGAAAAAGAGAAAACGGGCGGCCTAATCTATGCGATCGCCCTCAACCCTCTTGATCCCGCTCACCTCGTCCACAATGGGTGCGACAAGGGTCTTGAGCGCTTCCAGATCAGCATCCGGCGGCAAGGTCCTGAGGACATTGGTGAGGTTGAGGCCTGGGTTGCGAAAGGCCACCTTCACCAGCACCTTTTGAAGAGCTCCCGCACAGATCTTGTGTGACTCGTCGGCCAGCTGCTTTGGGATCTTCTCCCGAAGTCGCTGGAGGACGGGGTGGATACAGAGTGAGATACGGCGTAACCCAGGCCGCGCATGCCCGTGCCCTGTTTTGGGCCTGGCCCAACAGCGCTCGTCACCGTGTGTGGCCCAGGCCCGGGGGCTCCTGTCGGTGTACTAGAGTAGGGGTACCCTAGTATCCCGAACTTGTGCACGGGCAGTTGCAGCACCCCGCGGCAAGGCTTGCCGGGTGACCGCCACGGTCCTCCGTGGTTCCTTTGGAGCCATTCAAGAACAAAGTATTCAAGCCAAGGAGACAAGGCCCCGGCAAGAGGAGCTTGCCGGGAAGGCCAACCAAGGCATCTCAAGGAACTTGCCGCGATGCGCCACGCATCCCGGCGAGGCCCGGTGAGCGACAAGCTTCCGGACGCGACAAGACAACGACCGCGGCAAGGCGCTTGCCGCGGCAAACTACCACTCTGTACCCACGCTCCAGCACATCCACCAACGTGTCGCCCTGGGACCTTTCCAGGCGCGCGTGGCAAGAGACTGTGCGGCCAGCGATGCGCGGTGGCAACCGACGCTGACAAGATTGCCATCGTGGCAAGCGGTGGCGTCCCTGGTGGTCCCTTTTTGCACTATTTGGGCGACGTAGACGGGCATTTAATGCCTTTGTCCCCTGCCGTCAGGGTTAGGTATGATACACTGTACAGGTAGTTGTACCAACCGCAATTCCTTTTCCATTTTTAGAATTGTCTACGTTGCCACCTGTCGGAGACCCCTTTAGCATATAAAAGGAGGCCCATGCGCAACGTAGAAGGGGGTTGGAGGGCAGAAAAACACTCACGCTCAGTCTCGTTAGAAGCTAGTGTGTACTGTAGCACTCAGCGCTCCCGAGCAAGAACTCAATACACTCAGACATGCAGCAGTAGGAGTGTTATCTCTCCGGAGAGCTCCGAAGCTGGGTAAAGTGCTCGTGTGCTTTGCCTCGATCCGCTCTTCGTGCGATCTCCGCCCCCCGCCGAACCGAAAGGGGTTCGGTCCGCCGGTCCCATAGGTGTTTGTGGAACGGTTTCCCTAACACTACCATTATTTATCAAAGCACTTTCATTAAGCCAAAATATTTACTCTACTTGATTAAACTATTGCATGCAATCAACCAGTAAGTAAAGCAAGCATGACAAGCATGAAAAAGTAAGTAAACATTTAATCATAATTATTTAACTATTTTAAATGCATGAAAATAAGCTCATATTTAAGTAGAAAATAATAGATCTTGATATGAAACCATCCAAATGTTATTGCGGCTTGCCTTGGTGCAGAGGAGGTTAACACTCCTCCTGGATAGCTTCAAGGCAAGTCTCTCCTTCTAGAAATATTTGAAAACCACAAAACAATATATCAAGACCACTCTGAAAATCACCAGAAATTCTAGGTAGCAAGGAAAAATCCACACTTTGGTGTACTGCTAGAGTTTTCTATAACAAACGAAATGCAAAAAGAATCAACTCAGTTGGACTTATAGGCTAGGATATATTCAAGGTCAAAGTTCTGGTCAAAATATTTGAATTAAATTTGAATAAACAGAAAATCCATGGGGGTGACATTGATGGCCTAAATCCAAAAGATGCCTCCACTCGTACCGCTTCGGGTGCGAGTGGAGACATTGATAGCGGGGCCCACCGGTCATGAGAGAGGGGAGGGGGAGAGAAACAGAACGCGGTGGCGTTTCGCCCGAGCTCACGCTGGCGAGGAGGAGTCCTAGGGCCAAACTGGAGGGATAGAAATGGAGAGAGGGCTACGATGCACCTGCCTGTACTAATGGCACGACGAGATATGGCCGGAGCTGCTCGCAATCAACCTCGCAAGCGGCAGCAGCGGTCGGGTCTTACCGGAGAGGAAGAAGGCAATGATGAGGGGCTGTTCTAGGGGCTCTCCGGCTTCAGGAGGGCATCAGAGGGGCTCCAGGGACACACCTAGGTGGTTGGTTGGGCTCCATGAAGTCAGCGACGAGGTTGCTGAGCTACGGGTGTCGCCGGCGAGCTCAGGTCGGCCATGGCGGCTAGAGACCTACCCGGCCGGGCTACGGCTGTGTTGCGTGTGTGTGGAGGTTGTATGGTGCTGTGGGTTGCTCTGGAATGAAGGGGAGGCCTCAATTCTTAGCCGGAGGGGGAAGGGATTACGTGTCGCCACCGGAGTTCTCTCGAAGACGGCGAGAGGCGATGAGGGGCGTCAGCGAGGGCGCGAGAAGCTCAGCGATCACGCGGAGGCTATCCATGCTCGCGGACGAGCACAGGGAGCAGGGGGAGAAGAAGACAGGGGCACAGGTGCACTGTGGCTTTTGGCCGCGACGCGCCCATGCTCACTACAGTGTCTTCGGCATCGGCGAGCACCAGGGAGAGGTCAAGGGCGCTGAGACGAAGGCGGTGGCATGGTGCGGCTGTCATCGGCGAGCTCTGGCTCGGGCATGCACCGAACAGAGGCACTAGCGCGACGCAGAGCGCGTCGAATGTATGCCAGGCCCCGTGTCCACACACGGTCACTGCCCTGGCATTGCCAAAACAACTCCCAAACGCCGCCAAACCTTGTCTGGGCTAAAGTCCATGCAGTGTTAGGTCTAAGAAAGGTGTAAACTCAAACCCAGGCCGACCAGAAGTGATTCAAGCTTGCTAGCAAGTTTCTGGATAGAAACTTGGTCGCCAAGTTTGGCTAGATTCTAGAAGGCCATTAGGGATGATCTCCTAGGGTTAAGGGTTTCTTAGGAGGGTGTTTAAGCTCAAGAAATATCAGCTCTAAAAGATTAAGGAAAAATTCACTTGTTGTACAAAATGAATTTTTGGGCCAGAAAGGAAAAGATTTTTTGTAGCAAAAATATTACAAAAAGTCATGCAATATTTTTACTCAGGGAGGTGGGCCAAGGTTCAAAGAAAATTCAGGAATTATCTCAGGATTTTTGGAGCTATAAAAATTGGGGTTGCTTTGGAGCCCTAATTTCTGAAATGAGATTTTAAAAAGAAAATGAATATTTTCACTTATGAAAAATATTCATTGGGCCATTCTACGGTTTTAGAAAGTAATGGAGTTGGATGAGATGCAGATGGGTCACTTGGGTGAAAGTCAAGGGCATGCCCAAGGGACAAGTCCATTTGAATTGATTCTAAAAACTCAAAACCAAGGCAAATGCAAACCAAGTCCGGAAAAAGAGAGAAGGAAAAAACCAGGCTATCACAAACCTCCCCCGCTTAGGATGAATCTCGTCCTCGAGATTCGGTTTCTTGGGAAAACAATTCTGGGTAAGCAGTCCTTAAAAATTCCTCTCTTTCTCATGTTGCGTCTTCCTCGGTATGGTGCTCCCATTGAACTTTGAAAAACCTGATTACTTCGCTGCGAGTGACTCTTTCTGTTTCATCCAATATTTTCACTGGTCTTTCCTCATATGTCAGATCCTTAGCCAGTTCTATCTCTGCCACATCAGTCTTTTTCTCCAGTCGCGAGATACACCTTCTCAGCTGGGAGATATGAAACACGTTGTGTACCTCTGACAGTTCTAGTGGCAACTCCAGTCGATAAGCTACTGCTCCAACTCTGTTCATGACTGGGAATGGGCCAATGTATCTGGGTGCCAACTTGCCCCGGGTCTGAAACCTCTTAATTCCTTTTATCGAGGTGACTCAAAGATACACGTGTTCTCCTGGTTCAAGTCTGATCTGATAGTGCTTGGCATCATAGTAACTCTTCTGTCGTGACTTGGCCAACTGCAGTCTGTCTTGGATCTCCTTGACTTGCTTCTCAGCTACCATCATTAGGTCTGTTTCAAAGATACGACTATCTCCGGTTTGAGACCAGTTCAGTGCAGTGCAACACTTACGGCCATACAGAGCTTCATATGGTGACATCTTCAAACTGGTCTGGAAACTGTTGTTGTAGGAAAACTCGTCGTACAGCAGACAGTCTTCCCACTTAGGTCCTTGGGCCAATACACATGCTTGGAGCATATCTTCGAGTATTTGATTTACCCACTCGGTTTGTCCGTTTGTCTGTGGATGATAAGTTGTGCGTATTTCAGGGCAGTCCCCAAGGCTTGATGTAGACAGGACCAGAAGGCTGAAGTGAAGAGAGATCCTCTGTCAGAGGTGAAGGTCCTTGGTACGCCATGCAAACCGATGATCCTGGACACATATAATTGTGCAAGTTGATCCGCACAAAACGTGGTCCGGATAGGCAAAAAATGAGCCACCTTGGTTAAGGTATCCAGGATGACCCATATTGCGTCATTCCCTCGGTGTATCTTTGGTAAGCCGGTGATGAAGTCCATGCACACATCGTCCCGTTTCCATTGTAATATGGGCAAAGGTTGAAGGAGTCCGGTGGGCTTCTAATGTTCCGCCTTCACCTTGTTGCATATGTCGCAACAAGCTACGAACTAAGCGATGTCTTTCTTCATTCCTTCCCACAAGAATACCTGACGGAGATCTTCATACATTTTGGTGCCACCTGGGTGAATTGAGTACGAAGGTTCGTGGGCTTCTGATAATATCTTCTTTTTCAGACTTTCTTGGTTGGGTACGCAAATTCTTAGTCGCAACCTCAGCGTACCATTTTGATCCTTGGAGAAATCCTTGGTCAGCTTGTGTCAGAGTAAATGACCATGGGTAGCCTTGCCGGCTCCCCTGGATCTTCAAAACATTGGGCCGACTACGCCCCTCAAGCATCCAAGATAAAGGGCCGCCTTCCCGTGGCCGGTTGTGACACGGCCGACTGTAAGAAGGCGACAGAGATGAGTATACCAGCCTAGAGTGGGCCGACTCCTAGTAGGCGGCCACTAGAGTGGCCGACTCTAGTAGGCGGCCCACCCCATATGCCCTCAAAGTTTGCACCCACATAACAGTGATAAGACGGGGCGCGGCTACAGTGAAGCCTGCCACCCCCGAATCACAAAACGGGCATGGCCACAATGCGTCATACCGGTCGGCCATCCCCCGCCCGGTGTGGCACTGTTGCCATATTGACGGTGACATCACCCACGACAGACCGTTAGTATGGCTCACAGGCGGCGGGCCCCTCATGCCAGTGAGCCCCCCCCCTCCCAAGGCGGCCGGGTCAGTCCAGTTGGCTCAAGGGGAAGCCGGCTCCCAGCAGCCGGCCAACCCTTACCCTGGAAGTTTGTGCACCATCAAGAGGATGAGACGGGGTAAGACTACAGTAAGCGCCCGCCAGGTGGCGGTACTGTAGCCATGCTTTCGTCGACAAAGCTATCGTCATATAGGGCGATGCAACAGTGATGAGCCGCCGATAAGACCCACAAGCAGTGGACCCAGCCTGTCGCCAAGAAGCCGGCAGCCAGCGGGACCCACCAGTCGGCGGGCCCAGTAGCCGGTGGAGAAGCCGGCGCCAATAGACACTGACGGCTCGGACCCGCATCCAGCCAGATTACCATTGTACCCCTTCAGGGTAGGCCTATATAAACCCCCCAGGGCACCCATGCAAAGGGTTGAGCTCTTAGGGTTTCACACACACATAGAGAGAGAAGAGGATAGCTAGCCTTGCCCTTCTTCTTCCTCTAGCAAACAGCTCAAGGAGTCTCTTGTAGCTACTTACTGATTTAGTGATCATGCGGAGACCCCGCAGAGCAGGACTAAGGGTATTATCTCCTAGGGTAGCCCCAAACCTGGGTAAGATCAGTCAGCGTGCATGTCTTCGCCTTATCCCGCTTCCAGGCACCGACGATGTCTTACTAGTTCCCATATGTCGCACCTACCACATGACATTTGGCGCCCATCATGGGGGCCAGCTGCACCGTCGTCCGGAGACCTGCGCTGGACGAGAACGTTGTTCCTCCCCAGTGAGCATAGCCAGCCCGGCATGCCCGATGGCGCTTGCCCCGACGTGCTGCACGGCGTCGACACCACCTATGTAGTGAGCCACATCGCTGATCTTCTCAGTGAGGTTCGCATCACCGACGAGCCCGCATTAGGCGCGGGCACGACCAGCTCCGAGAGCTGCCTCATCAACCTCCTCGGCAATCTCGACATCGCCAACGAGCCCACCTCCGACCTGGAGTCGATCGGCTCCACCGACCCGATGCTTGTCGACTCCGACATGGCATCTCTCGACGCCTTCCCCACCAAAGTGGTGATGATCGACGACCCTCTTCCTCACGCTGACAGCGGTGGTAGCACTGTCACTGAGGTGTTGGTCATGAGCCACGACGCCACCTCCGGCGAGAACTCCCGCGACGCTCTGCAAATGGTGCTACACGACTTGTTCGCGCCCATCCCAGCGGACGCCGATGTCGAGACACTGGAGGCTCGCTGTCTCGCCCTCATCGAGAATGGCAAGAAGATAGCCACCATGAGACGCCTTACCGAAGCCTATCAATGTGAGGTTGATCGTGCCGCCTCCGACACACCGGCTACTGGAGGGCCTAGCCGGCTTGGCGTTATCAAGAAGCACGGCGTGGCCATCGCCAGCATGCTGGGAGCCGACCGCCCGGTATACACCATGCCGCTTGAGAACCTACGTGCCGCTCAGGCGGCAGCAGATGAGTTGGAAGGATTGGGTGGAGACGAGCTCCGTTGCATGACGCGACGCGTCCAGAAGTTCATTGACGCGGCTGCAGAACTGCAAGAAGCTGGCGCCTGTGCCGAGAGTCCTCCCCCTCGCCGAGAGCACGGCACGACCTCTCGGACAGCGACTGCAGGCGGCGTCCGCGAGCGAAAAGATAAGGAGCCGGCTGCAATCCGCAGCCGGACGCGCTTCACCATCGAGCGCGATGAAGACGGCCTCCCACGAGTTGTGGAGCGGCGAGGTGATAACCCGCCTCGTCCTCCGCCTCGTGGTTGGTGATATCCTTCTCCGCCGCCTATTGGGCATCCCACACTCGGCGACCGGCTAGGCCGCCACGAAGGAGTCGGCGAGAAAGATGCCCGCCACCGGATCGACCGCCTGGCATGATCCCTGGCGCTAGAAGAAGAAGATGATGTCGGCCCGCCTTGTTTTGGCCCCCGCATCCGCAACGAGCCCTTCCCCAAAGGGTTCTCGCTCCCAAGAGACACTCCAAAGTACAACGGCTCGGTGAAGCCAGAAGATTGGCTGATAGACTAATCCACAGCAGTCAGCATCGCGAATGGCAACAGGCGTGTTGCCGTAAAGTACGTCCCCCTCATGCTTTAGGACACAGCACGCACCTGGTTGAACAGCCTTAAGCCCTACAGCATCAACAGCTGGCTGGATTCCATAGAGGTCTTCAACCGCAACTTCACCAGCACGTACAAGCGGGCACCCAAGCCCCACCAACTTTCCTTGTGTGTCATAGGCCCGACCGAGTCCAGTCGCGACTACCTGACGCGCTGGGCCGAGCTCCGCAACTCCTACGAAGGGGTGCACGAGGTACAAGCCATAGAGTACTTCACCGCCTTGTGCCTAGAAGGCACCCTCCTCAAGTACCAGCTTCTCTGTGATGAGCCGGCTACACTTGACAAGCTACTGATCATACCAGACAAGTACGCCACTGCCGACTCTTCAATGAAGTCGGAGCTCCGGGTGGACACCTCCGGAAAGGTGATCCCTCCGGCTCCCAAGACACCGGCTGGCGACACCAACCAGCACCCGCATCAAAACGAGAACAAACGAAAGGCCACGATGTTGGCTTCCACCAGCCGGCAGGTGGCAACAATTGAAGATCAGCAGCCAGAAGGGTAGCCTATGCCCAAGCGTCAGAAATGTGGTAGGCCGGCTTGGCAACCTGCATTCTCCTACAAGCAGACCCTTGATGCTCCCTGTAATTTCCATAGCGGCGCGAAGCCGTCCAACCACACAACTCAGAAGTGTCATTGGCTCACCCGAATCTCCAAGGGTGAAGGACTGCTGCCTCCTCCGCATGCTGTCCCGCCGCCTCCGGCTCCTCAACCGCCGGCCGCCCACCCAACAGTCGAAGCTATTCGAGACGAGTTCCCTGAAGAGCATGCGGCCTATGTCGTCTTTACAAGCCAATGTTGTCGGCGCTGCCGGCGCCAGCAACACCAAGAAGTCAATGTTGTCGCCTCTATAGATCTAGAAATCATGCACTGGTCCAAAAAGCCCATCAGTTGGAGCCGAGCTGATCGCCCAGAGGTGATGCCCTCTCCTGGTTCTTAGGCTTTATTGTTGGATGCAACCTTTGCCACCGAGAGGCGAGCTGTTCATCTCTCCCAAATTTTGATTGATGGAGGAAGCAGCATCAACATCCTGTACCGCGACACCATGGAGAAGCTGAATATCAAGGTGAAGCAGCTCCTGCCCAGTTGGACTATCTTTCATGGCATTGTACCCGGCCTTTCATTCTCACCATTCGTCAAGATCAAGATAGATGTTCTCTATGGAGACAAGGATCACTTCCGTCGTGAAGCAGTCTGGTTTGAGGTAGTGGATCTCGAGAGCCCTTACCACACTTTACTTGGCCGGCCTGCTCTGGCCAACTTCATGGATGTGCCCCACTATGCCTACCTCAAGATGAAGATGCCGAGCTCCAAGGGCATCATCACCATAGTCGGAGACTACAAGAAGTCCTCCGACTGCGTTGCAGCCAGCAGCCAGCTGGCCGAGTCCCTCATGATTGCTGCTGAGAGAAAGATCCTTGACCGGGTTGTAGCCATGGCCGGCAAGCAGCCGGACCTGTCGCCCAATCCCAAGGAGTCAGAAACTCAGGGCTCCTTCCAGCCGGCCAAGGAAACAAAGAATATACTGTTGGACCCGGAGCACCCAGAGAGGTTCGCTATGGTAGGAACAAATCTGGACAACAAATAGGAAAGCGAGCTTGTCGATTTCCTCCGTGAGAATCGGGATATCTTCACATGGTCCCCCAAGGACATGCCGGGTATTCTGACGGATTTCGCCGAGCACAAGCTACATGTCCGATCAGATGCAAAACCAGTCAAACAACCCCTCCGCCAACTATCGGAGGAGAAGAGAAGAATTGTTGGTGAAGAGATAGCCTGGTTTCTAGCAGTCAACTTCATTATGGAGGTGTTCTTTCCAGAATGGCTTGCCAACCCAGTCCTTGTACTGAAGAAGAACAAGAAATGGGGCATGTGTATAGATTATACCAGCCTCAACAAAGCATGCCCCAAAGATCCGTTTGCCTTACCAAGGATTAATCAAGTGATAGACTCCACAGCCAGATGCGAGCTGTTGAGTTTCTTGGACGCCTATTCAGATTACCATAAGATCAAATTGGACCCAGCCGACTGCCTGAAGACCGCCTTCATCACACCATTTGGAGCTTTCTGCTACCTGACTATGACATTTGGCCCAAGAAATGCCGGTGCCACTTTTCAGCGTTTCATGCAGAAATGCCTCCTCAAGCAATTCGGTAGAAATGCCCATGTCTATGTAGACGATATTGTGGTGAAGACGGAGAAGCGCGACACCCTGCTAGAAGATATCCAAGAAACATTCGACAAGCTACGCCACTTTCGGATCAAGCTCAACCCGGAAAAATGCGTGTTCGGAGTACCAGCCGGGCAGCTCCTAGGCTTCCTGGTCTCTGAACGCGGCATTGAATGGAACCTAGTGATGATCAAGGCCATAGAGAGGATGGAGATTCCCACCCGGCTACGAGACGTCTATTAGTTCACCGGATGCCTCGCTTCCCTCAACCGCTTTATCAGCCGGCTTGGGGAGAGGGCTCTTCCCCTGTATCAACTCATGAAGAAAACCACTCACTTTGAGTAGAATGACCAGGCGGATGAAGCCTTTCACCAGTTGAAGAAGATGTTGGTCACGCCGCCTGTCCTGGCAGCTCCGACTGAAAAAAGAGCCCATGCTCCTTTACATTGCCACAACTAACCGGGTGGTCAGCACAGTCATCGTGGTTTCGCGCCCAGAGGAAGGCAAAGTTCAGCTAGTCCAGAGACCGATATATTACCTGAGCGAGGTACTGTCAACCTTGAAGTAGAACTACCCCCACTACCAGAAGATGTGCTATGGCGTGTACTTTGCTGCCAAGAAGCTCAAGCCCTACTTTCAAGAACACCCCATCATGGTCGTTTGCACCGCCCCGCTGGCCGAGATCATGGGCGGCCGGAATGCATCCGGCCGGGTGGCCAAGTGGGCTATTGCGCTGGATCCTTATACCATCTTCTACTAGCCCCGCACCGCCATCAAGTCCCAAGTGCTGGCCGACTTCCTCATCGACTGGACCGAGACCTAGTACCTTCCGCCAGCACCCGACTCCACCCATTGGCGGATGCACTTTGACGGATCCAAGATGCACACCAGATTGGGAGACGACATCGTCCTCACCTCTCCCAAAGGCGACAAGCTCAGATACACATTGCAAATCCATTTTCCGCCTCCAACAATGTGGCCGAGTATGAGGCGCTCATACACGGGCTCCGGCTGGCCAAGGAACTCGGCATCCACCGGCTCCTGTGCTATGGTGACTCATACTTGGTGGTCCAGCAGTCATCTGGTGATTGGGACGCCAAGGATGCAAATATGGCGAGCTACCGCTTCCATGTTCAGCAACTCAGGAGATATTTTGAAGGGTGCGAGTTCCTCCACGTGGCACGGGCCGACAACAAGCAAGCAGATGCCTTGGCACGAATCGGCTCCACCCGACAAACTATACCAACTAGCGTCTCGCTTCAGCGCCTCCTCAAGTTGTCTGTCAAGCCTTCGCTAGAATCCGACTCCATCTTCATGCTGGCTGACCCCGAAGCAGCCGGATCCGGCTTGGGGACCTCAGCAGTCTGCGTGGGGACTTTAATAGGCGGCTCTGGGACTGTGACAGCCGCACCCGGCCCGGGGACTTTAACAGGCGGCTCTGGGACTGCGACAGCCGCACCCGGCCCGGGGACTTCAGAACCCGGCAAGGGGACTGCAGCAGTCGGCCCGGGGACTTCGACGACACAAGAGGCGATGGCCGACTCCATTCCGCCACCTCCCATCCCAACCACCCTAGTCGCAGTAGCCGTGTTGCAAATAGAAGAAGTCACAGCTCCATCATGGGCCCAGCCCATCCTCAACTTTCTGGTGAACAGAGAGCTGCTGACTGACGAGATCTCGGCAAGTCAAGTTCTACACCGAGCCAAAGCCTACACAATAGTAAATAGAGAGCTCGTTAGGCGCAACGTGACTGGAGTCTTTCAGCGCTGCGTTGAGCCAGAAAAGGGTGTAGCAATCCTCATAGACATCCATCAAGGCGAGTGTAGCCACCACGCGGCCTCAAGATCACTTGTCGCCATAGCTTTCTGCCATGGTTTCTTCTAGCCGACTGCTTCGGAAGATGCCAAATAGTTAGTCAAACACTGCAAAGGGTGCCAAGTTTTCACCTCCAAGCAACACCTGCCGGCTTCTGCACTCAAGATCATCCCCCTCACCTGGCCCTTTGCCGTCTGGGGGCTGGATATGGTGGGACTATTCAAGATGGCACGCGGCGGCATGACTCATCTACTTGTCGCCGTAGACAAATTCACCAAGTGGATCAAAGCAAAGCCAATCAAGAAGTTGAATGGGCCGACTGCTATGACCTTCATCGCGGACATCACAACCCGTTACGGCGTACCGCACAGCATCATCACCGACAATGGCACAAATTTTGCCAAGGGAGCCTTGGCCCATTTTTGCGCGACGCAGGGCATGCGACTAGACTTAGCGTCTGTTGCCCATCCGCAATCAAACAGCCAAGTCGAACGAGAAAACAGCCTCATCCTCTTCGGCATCAAGTCCCGACTGGTTGAGCCACTAGAGCATTTGGCCAGCTGCTGGCTCAAGGAGCTGCCAGCCGTCCTTTGGAGCCTGCGCACTACTGCAAACAAGTCAACCTGCTTCACTCCCTTCTTCCTTGTGTATGGTGCCGAGGCCGTCATCCCAACTGACATCGAGTTTGACTCTCCTCGAGTTACCATGTACACGGAAGTAGAAGCGAGGGAAGCGTGAGAAGACAGTGTTGATCTGCTAGAAGAGGGCCAGCTATTTGCACTCAGTCGGTCCACCATCTACCAGCACAGCCTACGCCGTTACCACACTCGGAAGGTCAAGCCAAGATCTTTCCAAGAAGGCGACCTTGTGCTCCAGCTGATCCAGCGAATAGCCGGCCAACACAAGCTCTCGGCCCCTTGGGAAGGCCCTTTCATCATCAGCAATGCCTTGGGCAACGACTCCTACTACCTGATTTTACAGTTAATGCAGTATGTACCATGCTACCTTTTGTATTAAGTACAAGACATCGGGACCCACGAGGAGCACTCAGGGACTACCCTCTTTTATCTGTATGATAAGTTCCTCTGCCTATGAATGTGTTAGTACATTTGTTCTTTCGTCCTGCATCGGGTTTGACCAGTCGGCCCGGGGACTTGCCGCTTTGTGATATGAAAACACTACCTGCAGTCAGACAAGTAGTGTACCGGCATCTAGCCCTCTCTTACCAAAACTCGCAGCTCGTAGAGCGGCTGTCCGGCTGGCAAGAGTCAAAGGCAAGAAATGGTGCCCACACGAAAAATGGCTAAGGACTAATGAGTTTTGCATAGCACAAGCCGGCTCCCCGCCCTGCCAACCGACTGCGAAGCAGCTGGCTGGCTGGCTTCCCACTTACCTTGCCACAATCTAAGAAGGTTGAAGTACTTGCCCTCCCGAAACGGCCATGTACTTTCCTAGCCATAGACTGCAGAGCAGCTGTCCGACTGGAAAGGCGGCTGCCAAGGAAGGGCGGCAAAGGAAAAAGCCGGAAAAATATTAAGAGCAAGAAAATTCAGAATCCCACACCAGCATAGCACATGCGAGATAATATTTACACAAAAGGCATTCAAAGGCCAGAGTTCAACTTAGTTTGAATACAACCCAGTGGGTGGAACTGCGCAAATTTAACAAGATATTGTTCAAAATATCGACAAAGCAGGATAAAACTGGCCGCCTAGGCCAAAGGAACAACAGGCGTGCCCGGCAGGTTGGTAGAGACGGTGGCGCTGGCTAGTGGAGTGGTCGGATGGCGGGTCTCGCCCTGATTGTCTCCAGCAACAGGTGGTGCGCTTGCGCGCGCCTCGTTGCTTTAGGTGCGGTCGGCTTGAAGCTGGTCGTCTGCTCCATCACCCAGTGCAGTGTCTTCATCGACCTCGTCTTCCTCGTCCTTGCCCTCATCGCTGGAGTCGATCTCCTCCGCCGAGTCCTCGCCGTCCTCCAGGTTCAGCCCGAAGAGGTTGGCCGGCACCGCAACACCATCCTCGTTCATCTCGGGGATGAAGACGCTGGTGTTGGTGTACTCGGCGATCACCGCAGCATGATGAACGATGGCGGGCCTCACCGCCACCAAATCCTCATGGGCCTCCTGTCGGAACGTGGCCAACTGGGCTAGATCCAGCCCAGGATACCAATCCCTGACAAACTCCAACGCCCGCTTGGCGCCTGCCCGGGCCGAAGAAGCCTTCCACGCCTCAAAGCGGCCGACAGCCACTTTGAGCCACTCGGCGGTCCAACTGGGGGTACGCGGCACTGGCGTGTCGGGACAGAGGGCGGCTAGCACCTGGGCCCCAACACTCTGAAGGTGGCGGAGCATCCGGTGGGCCAGCTGAAGATGGGCCTGGATGGCCAGGAGCTGCTCCTCAAGAGTCCGACGAGCATTCAACGCAATTTCTGCACCAGCCTGCCTCCATGCTTCATGGTGGGCCTTGATGACCTGGTTGGCGGCAACAGAGTGGCCAGGGAAATACTCTGAGCAAAGAAGAAAAAGAGAGAATACAAAGTTAGAAGCCAGACTAAAAAACATGCGACAAACGAAGGAAAGAGAAGGAAGGCGGCTTACCATCAACCATGTCCTCAATGCGGCCGTAGCCGTCGTTCAGCGCCTGCTCCGACTCAGCCCAGTTCACCGCCTGGGTCTCGTACTCAGCTTGGAGGGTGGCCTCGCTGTCCTTCACCTTCTGAAGGGCCGCCTCGTGACACTTCTCCTGGTCAGCCAGCCGCTTGGCCAGGCGGTCGCGCTCCTGGACCACCATGTTGTACTCCGCCTCCTTGGCGCATAGCGCGCTTTGGGCCTCACCCAGTTGCTACTGCAAGCCAGCTTTGGCCTCTGCAAAAAAACAAAGAGGAATAATCAATAAGCAAGAAGTCGCCAGAAAAGATCCGGCCTGACTGCTCAGCAGTCGGCCTGAATCTCAGGGACTACACCCAGTGGGTGCGCTGACACGCCCCCATGAGAGAAAGAAGGTGAAACACTTACTCTAGCTTTCCGACAAGTCGGCTGTCTTTTGGGCCAGATCCCAGACCTGGGAGTTGAAGGCGGCCGCGCGGAGATTATGATAGTCCTGCCAAAAGGACAGACGAACACCAAAAAACAAGTCAGCACCCGAGCCTGCTTAAAAGTTCCAGGCCACCTGCTCAGTAGCTGGCCCGGAACTCAGGGACTACACCCAGTGGGTGCACAGACGCGCCCCCATAGAGGAACACAAGAGCAAGAAGCAAAAAGTAGGAGGCATACCCGGATGGTTGTCCACGTCGCCAGGAACTCCTGGTTGTAGTTCTTCAGGGCGGTGGCCTGAGATTGAAGCCGGGCCCGGACGTCCTGCGCCGCTTCGTTCAACACGACCATCCCCCCCTCCCCCCTGGTGCCTAGTCTGGCGAGCTGACCCTAGACGCTTCTAGGTCTTGGGTCGACGAGCCGGTACTCCTGGCCTCCTGCAGAGGCGGCGCCGAGGCCGCCTTCCTAGCGCGTCGGCACACTTAAGGATGTACCGCAAGATCAGCCCCCGCGGCCGTCTCGCCCCCAGCCGACGACACGGGTGGCACGCTGGGCTAGCCGCCTTGGTCCGCTGTAGCCGGCGATGGCGGAATCACCTCCATCTCCGGGGCGACGTCATCGTGCCCCTCCGTGTCCATGACCGGCTGGTCGCTGGCGGCCCCTTCAGGCGGCACCATCAAGGCTTCGGGCATTGGCGCCATGGCACGGAGGGGAATGACGAGCTATGGGGTTTGACCACATGAGGCCTCCCCCGCCTGTGCTGCAGCTGCGGCGTCCGCCTGTGTCTTGGCCATGAAGCCGGCCTGCACCCTCACAGCCTTGTCCACCTCCTCCTACGCCGCCTTGGAGGCTGTCGCCTTTTGCCACTTCGCCTCTTCCTCGTGCGCCTCCCGCGCGTTCCTCTCTGTCGCCGCTTAAAGCTCAACACGCGGGTCCACGCGGCGAGAGCTGGCAGAGCCCCCCGCCGCCCCACAACGGAGCTGACAATCGACAGCTCCAGCGAGAGCAGGGCCCTGTTATAGCTAGAGGAAGAAAAACTCAGAAAAATATGTTAGGAGGCCCGTACTTACGCGGAAACCATTTGGGGTTCCTTCACGACCTTGCGGAAGCGGTTTGCCTTCGTGGCCGCTTCGTCTTGCTTGGCCGCCGCAGCCGAGCCCCTGGTCTTCTTTGGCCAGCTGCCGAATAGCGACGGCGCGGCTCGGCGCTTCGGCGCGCCGCCTCGTGCAGCCGACGCGGGGGTCGAGCTCGTGTCCACCCGGTCGGACGCCGGCTCGCGGCACGGAATGGCTTCTTCTTTGTCGTCATCAGGCTAGTCCTCGACGCCGCCTCCGCCTCCGAAGCCACCCTCCTCGCCGTCTCCGCCTGTCGCATCGTCCTCCAAGGCAGCCGCCCCCAATTTGGGGTCATCCATATCACTCTCCTCCCGGTCAGGGAGGAACTGACCCTTCGGCCCTGTGGAGCCGGCTGCCGGCTGGAGAAGAGCGCCCTGTTTCATAGCCGATTGGTCAAGGCGGCCAAAGAAGAACTCGGCTGCTAAATAAAAAGAAGACATGAAGGCTTACCATTGGCGGCGGATCCGCGCTAGAATATGGCTCCTTGCCGAATCGCCACTCCTCCTCCGGGAGCTTGCAATTTGAAATGTAGTTCACCAAGTGAGCTACCTCTGAGTGCGGCATCTCCTTGGTGCACATCCAGCTTGGATCATGATGCCCGCTCATCTGGCTTATCATGTGCGGCCGGCCTTGGAGCGGGAGTACTCGGCGCGCCACGAAGGCGGTCAGCAAGTCGGGCCCAGTGAGGCCTTCCGACCTCACCATCACCTTAAGCCGGGCGACGGCGGCGGCGCCGGCTACCGACAGCATGTTGGGCCGGTACTTCCAATTGGTCTGCCTTTCAGCAGGCGGGCCGGCTACGTAATCCGACAGGTTAACCTAGTCACCGGATGGGTGAATGCTCTTCACGTATAAGTATGACAACTGCCACAGCTTCACCGACTGTATCAGCGTGATGAAGGGGAACGGGTTGTCGGTGGCCGGCCTTCGCACCACGACGAAGGCGCCACACTGTGTCGGCACCCCCTTGGCAACGGTGTCGAGCTTCGATTGGAAGAACTCTCCCCAGAGTTCGATGGTGGGGAGGACGGCAAGGAAACCCTCGCAAAGGGAGACGAAGGCGGACAGCAGCACCACCGTGTTTGGTGTGAGGTGGTGCGGTTGGAGGCCGTAGAAGTCAAGAAACACGCGGAGGAAGCCGCTTGCCGACAGGCAAAAGCCGCGCAGGAAATGTGACCTGAAGATGACACGTTCGCCCTCCTTAGGTGCCGACAAAATCTCCCCCTCCGGCGCCAGGCGAACCCTCACGAAGTCCTTGCCGGGCAGCCGCCGTGTCTGGCAGAGAAAGTCGATGTGGTCCTTGTGGACGTTGGAGCCGTCCCATGATCCGGCACGCGCCATGGGGTCGAAGGGCTCAAGCAGAGGGATTGTACGGCGGCGGGCGCGCGGTCTTGTGGCGACGAGGCACGGTGCGGCAAGATGGCGGAGAGCCTGGTGCGGCGGTGGGCGACAGCAGCAGCAGCAGCAAGGAGACGAAGAGAATCACGGAGGAGAGAATGGGTGTGCGTGCGTTCGTCGCCCCTCCTCCCCTATTTATAGCCTCAGAGCGGCGGAGCCGAGGAGGCGGGGCGTGGGGGACGTGGGATTAGCTGCACCCACTCCCCCACAACCCCGCGTGTATCGCGCCAATTAAGGCGTGTATCAACTGCCCCAGAATGCCAATCGATCGCTTTGGCCACAGCAGATCCGCGCATGGGCCGAGGCACTATAGTGGCGGGCCCCAGCCTGCGGCGACGTCCCGTCGCGTGCATGGGCTGGCAGGCAGGCGCAGGCGGCTGGTGCCGCATGGCACACAGACGTTGGGCGGCTGGCCGGACGCCCGGCGTGCGCGCCACCTGGCTCCCGCCTTCAAGCTTCAATTTCGACTAGACGACACGTTCGGTGAAGGTCGAGTCCGGCTATTAATCCCGCAGAGCAGGAAGCTGTTTGGGCTTCTCATTCTCCTTCTGACCATGAATCCCAACCAGCTTCGGGGACTATTGTCGGAGTAAATGACCACGGGTAGCCTTGCCTGCTCCCCTGGCTCTTCAAAACATTGGGCCGACTGCGCCCCTCAAGCATCCAAGACGAAGGGCTGCCTTCCTGTGGTCGGCTGTGACACAGCCGACTGCAGGAAGGCGGCAGAGATCAGTATACCAGCCTAGAGTGGGCCAACTCCTAGTAGGCGGCCACTAGAGTGGCTGACCTCTAGTAGGCGGCCCAACCCATATACCCTCAAAGTTTGCACCCACATAATGGCGATAAGACGGGGCGTGGCTACAGTGAAGCCTACCACCCCCAAATCCTGGAGCGGGCATGGCCACAGTGCGTCGTACCGGTCGGCCATCCCCTACCCGGCGCGGCACTGTTGCCATATTGACCGTGACATCACCCATGACAGACTGTCAGTACGGCTCGCAGGCGGTGGGCCCCTCATG
>NC_041387.1:71585609-71631271 GCF_002162155.2 Triticum dicoccoides | reverse complement strand
GACGAGGTCAGTCCAGTAGGCTCAAGGGGAAGCCGGCTCCCAGCAGCCGGCCAACCCTTACCCTGGAAGTTTGTGCACCATCAAGCAGATGAGACGGGGTAAGACTACAGTAAGCGCTCGCCAGGCGGCAGTACTATAGCCATGCTTGCACCGACAAAGCCATCATCATCCAGGATGATGCAAAAGTGATGAGCCACCAACAAGACCCCCAAGCGGTGGGCCCAGCCTGTCGATCAAGAAGCTGGCAGCCAGCGGGACCCACTAGTTGGCGGGCCCCAGCAGCCGGCGGAGAAGCCGACGCCAATAGACACTGACGGCTCGGACCCGCGTCCAGCCGGATTACCATTGTACCCCTGGGGGCTAGGCCTATATAAACCCCCCAAAGCACCCATGCAAAGGGTTGAGCTCTTAAGGTTTCACACACACATATAGAGAGAAGAGGATAGCTAGCCTTGCCCTTCTTCTTCTAGCAAACAGCTCAAGGAGCCTCTTGTAGCTACTTACTGATTTAGTGATCATGTGGAGACCGTGCAGAGCAGGACTAAGGGTATTATCTCCTAGGAGAGCCCCAAACCTGGGTAAGATCCACAGGCGTGCACGTCTTCGCCTTATCCCGCTTCCAGGCACTGGCGATGTCTTACTGGTTCCCACTATGATTAGCCATCCTTTGGCATATGTCGCACCTACCACCCGACAGCTTGGCATATGATTGAAGTGAATCGTCATGTCTTTGGGCGCTGCGAATTTCTTCCTCGAGAGTAGGAGCCATTTCCAATATGCTGGCCATACGGGCATCCACTATAGACAAATTGAGCTGAGCCATTTCTTCACAGAGTTTGGGATGCAACATATCCAGCAGAGCATTCAGGCTGACGGGCTTGCGGCTGAGGGCATCTGCTACCACATTAGCTTTTCCTGGGTGATAATTTATCCCGAGGTAATAATCCTTAACCAACTCAATCCATCTTCGCTGATGAAGGTTTAAGTCCAGTTGAGTGAATATATACTTGAGACTCTTGTGGTCCATAAATATTTGACACCTTTTTCCAATCAGACAGTGGCTCCTAATCTTCAAGGCATGCACCACCGTGGCCAATTCCATATCATGAGTTGGGTAATTTCCTTCGTGAGGCTGTAGTTGTCGAGATGCATAGGCCACAACCTTGCCATCTTGCATGAGGAAACATTCGAGTCCTTTCCTGGAGGTGTCGCAGTAGACATCAAGACTACGGTAGATGTTGGGAAGAGTCAATATTGGCACAGATGTCAGCCTGGTTTTTAACTCGTTGAAGCTCCTTTTGTAGTCCTTAGTCCATATAAACTTCTTATCCTTCTTTAGGAGCTTTGTCATTGGCTTGGAAATCTTAGAGAATCCTTCGATAAAACGGCGATAATACCCGGCTAATCCAAGGAATCTCTTGATTTCTGAGACTATCATGGGTGCGGACCAATGAAGCACATCTTTGACTTTACTTGGATCCATGACGATACCTTCAGCTAAGAGAATATGCCCTAGAAATCCCACTTGGTAGAGCCAAAATTCACATTTGTTGAACTTTGCATAAAGCTGATGATCACGGAGTCTTTGCAACACTGCTCGGAGGTGGTCCTTGTGCTCTTCTTTGATTTTTGAATAAATGAGGATATCATCGATGAACACCACCACAAACTTATCCAAGAAATCCATAAACACCTTATTCATCATATGCATTAAAAAGGCTGGGGCATTGGCGAGACCGAATGACATAACATTATATTCATAAAGACCGTACCGAGTGGTGAACGCGGTCTTGGGAATATCTTCCTTCCTGATTTTGAGTTGATGATAACCGGTCCTCAAATCAATCTTGGAGAATACTTTGGCCCCACTGAGTTGATCAAACAAATCATCAATTCTTGGCAGTGGATACTTGTTCTTGATGGTGACGTCATTCAACTATCGGTAGTCTACACACATCCGAAGACTGCCGTCCTTTTTATCCACAAATATAGCGGGTGATACCCAAGGTGAAGAGCTTGGACGGATGTATCCTTTTTGCAGCATTTCATCAAGCGGTTTCTTTAACTCCACCAATTCTGATGAAGGCATCCAATAATATTTCTTATATATCGGTGCAGTCCCGGGCACCAAGTCAATAGCAAACTCCAATTCACTTTCTAGCGGCGTTCCTGGCAATACCTGAGGAAATACATCTAGATACTTGCTAACCACAGGAATTGATTCCACTTCTTCGGCCACAGCTGAGAATACCATATCCTTCTTGGGTATACTTCTGTGGGCATAAAAACTTGTGATGCAACCTTCCTGATTTACCATGGTGACTTCTTTGGTCACACAGTTGATGCATACTTGGTATTAGGTCAACCAATTCATTCCCAGAATAATGTCCAGTTTGTCAGATTCAATGACTATCAAAGATGCGGGAAACTTGACTCCCTTTATCTCAATTTCCTAATTTTGGTAGACCAGATTACTTCGGAGCACTGATCCCGGGGATTTTACTATCATTCTTTTGCCCATAATCGAGTAGGGAAATTTGTTTTGGGCAGCAAAACTCCGCGAAATAAAACAGTAGGAAGCCCCAGAATCAAACAAAATTACTGCAGGTATGTTATTAATAGGGAACATACCGATGACGACTTCCGGGTCTTCTTGGGCTTCGTCAGTGGAGATATGATGGATTTGGCCTTGGATGGCCCTCGGGTCAGAATATGACTCTGGTGGTTGACTTGTGGACGGTAGGAGGCTATTGGTTTGCCGTTTTGGGGACATTGTCTGGTGTAATGTCTAGTTTGTCCACATCTGAAACAGGCGTTGTTGCACTGACAATGTTAACGCACCGCATTGGTTACAACATTCTTGACTTGAGTAGTGATCTTGTTGACATTCTGCTACCTGTTGGGTTTGTACTCCACTTGAGTCTGTTGCCATGTACAAGCCTTCTGCACTGGTTGCATATCCTTCTTAGGCTTGAATTTGCACTTGTGATCATTATTTGCGGGCCTGCTGTCATGCATGAGCTTGTGTTCCCTTTCTGCGATGAGGGCCTTGTTCACCAGAGTTTGGAAGTTCGGAAAATCAAACATGCTGAGAGTGCATCTGAGGTGCTGGTTCAGTCCGCTAAGGAATCTGTCGACCTTCCTTTCTTTGGTGGCACATCATAGAGAGCATACCGGGCCAAATGGTTGAATTTATTCAGGTATTCACTTACCATCATGCTTCCTTGAGTAAGGGCGGGGAATTCGCGCTTCTTGATCTTCATAATTTTGGTGGGTATATGATACTTGCGGAAATGATCCTTGTATTTGGTCCACGTAATTTCCACATCTACTGGCCACATAGCTTTAGCATTATCCCACCATATAGTAGCAACTCCTTTGAGATAATGCGTTGCAAATGGAACCTTGTCTCCTTCTTTAGTGCGAGCAATTTCCAGCTTCCTCTCAATGGTCCTTAACCAATCATCGGCTTCCAATGGATCAATAGCTTGACTGAAACTGGGAGGCTTGGTCCTTTGAAAATCTGACAGCTTGGAGTAATGACCATTTTGATTTCCATTTGGTCCAACCATAACTTGCACACTTTTTAGCATCTCCATCAGATTGTTGTTTCTTCTTTCTTCAAACATTCGCATAATCTGCTCAATGGAGGGCAGATGTGGCGGTAGAGGTGGTGGTGGCTGGTATGGCTCGGGGGAATGTCCTGCTTGCTGGGCGGAGCGACGAACAGAGAGATCTTCACAAGCTTGGCTGCTGCTACCTCCCCGCATCATCCTATTATTTATTTTCCCAATACAAGGCAACCGTGATGAGAAATATCCAAAATGGAAGGAAAAATCCAGTGACAAACCCAGAAAAACATGGCGAAAAGACACAAAGGCGAATAAAAAGGTTCCAACATAATTATACATAGACTTAGCATAAAAGGTAACATCATGACGGATTTACTATCCTCATACATGAAACTAAACATCATGACACATACGACTACATCCATACATCATACTCATGACGAAGATGCTATTCTAGCGATCTACGGCTCGGTTGGTGCTGCTGCAGGCTCCTCTCCTGAGCCAGACTCAGACCCTGAACTGATAGTGGAGACCTCTGGATTAAAAGAAACGCGACAACGCTGCCTCGAGGACCCTCCCTTAGGGGCAGGTGCGGAATGGGATCTAAGCATGGGAGGTGCAGGAGTAGCGACAAGGGAAGACCACACAGCAGGAGCATTGCGAGGAGTCACCGCCAAAGGGTTGGTGGTACCCTGGGTGGTCGTCGGGGTACTAGAAGTGGGAGGAACGTATGGAGTGAAACCAATAGTGGGTTGCGGCAAGGGCTATCCGAGATCGGGTTAGCTCTCGAGCTAACTCATAGATCAAGAGATAAGTGGCAGTGATATAGCGAGAAAGGTGGCTAGAAGGACGATCGCACGCCGGATCAATAAGAAGGAAGCTAATACGCCCATTCTCGTGTAGAGATGGGTAGTAGTAAAAACCTGGGTGGGTGTGCATGCGAACCTCGTTGTAGCGCAAGCCTACAAGAGCCTCGATTGCAGCAAACTGGACCGCCTGAGATGGCGTAGAAGCGAAACCACCCTTAGAGGAACGAGTGTAAGCGCGGGAAGGGGAACTGTGGTTTAGAGTGACCCCAGCATAATTACCATATAGCAAACCGACCAGCTGCTCCCGATACACCTGATACACTAGATCAGCACCCTCTGGATAGAGTCGTCACCACACGTTCTGAAGTAGAAGCGACAATGTGTGCGGAGCTGGATCCAGATGGTACAAGATTGGAACTGGTGCTATCTACACTCACAATCACCAGATGATTAGTAATAACAACAAATAAACAGGCATGCAATGCAGCAACCAATTTCTATGACTACCGGCACTCAAACGCAAATATCTACCGTTTCACTAATGCACTAACGGTCTAGCGTGTCCTACAACCAATGCGGCTCTGATACCAAGCGTTGTGGCACCTCGGCTCAGAGCAACCGGTTTACCTTGCATTGCCAGCCCAGAGATCAAGTCTTCTGGCAACACACAACATCATGGTACAGAAACAACCGCTTTATTGATGCTAGTGGGTACATAAGTCTGATATTACATCAAGATAAGAGGCCAAGCGGCACACACGGTGCAGCTGAACAGTATGTACATTATTTAATGAACATGAAAGGGCCTCGATCATATCAACTACATGGCAGCGGAATAATGACGAAGTGGAACTCCATAGTACAGGGACGTCGACGTGGACACGATGCTAGACGCGGGATGCTCTCTGATCCGATCAGACTTGCCTGAAAGCTGGCATGACACGCTAGGTCAATATATTGAATGTACTTGCAAGCTCACAACAAACATAAGCACAGTGACAAACAATATCATGACAATTAATCAGGTTTAATGCAATGCAAGTGATACTATAGATACAATGAAACTGACATGTGCACTAAGTCCCTCAGACTCGCTTAATGGACGGGTTACCACTGTAACCGAACGGTGATCATACTCGGATCACAACTGAAGCCAATCACTTATGATCATCACATGATCCATAGTTCATCATGAAACCAGTCACAATAATACCAAGTGTGAAAGATTAATTATAATTGTTGATCCATGGTGTGACTTACTACCGAGTTGTGTCCATAACCGAGGACGCGTCTTTCGATAGATTAAAATACACTCTACAGAGGTTAACGCACTTTACCCACACTATGGAACTCAAGGGCCTCGCACTCCCATTCGGGTGGACCACAGAGTTCCTACGAAACCCTTCCCTTGCCATGACACCCTCCAGGCCACTCCGACTCACTCCCTCTCACGGCTAAGTCATGGGTGGCCCATGCCTACCAAATGCATCTTCGGCCACCGTCGTGGCAAAACGGTCCCAAACGGGGACAAGGTACCATAAAAAAGAACGATCAACAAGGTTATGTCTGCTTACCGGGCCAGCGTACCACACGCCCATAACCTTCCCTCGTTGGAGGCATCGGTAAGAGGCATGACAAAGGACCGAATCAAGACCCCCCATAAAGGTAAATGTGGTCGCACTGAAAAGAACCCGATTTAGAGGCACCAAGACTTGATCAACTTAATATTCAAGTTGGATTATTTTCATGTTTATCTTGAAAATAAGCTCACTACAAACCATATGATGCCATGCTCATGCAACTACCCATTATGCTCAAGAAGCAACTCATAAGAGCAAATCAACATCAAAGAAATAACTTTCTTGCACTACTCATCAACAAAACTACTGGTACTACTACACTGGTTATTATCAAACCTCACTTTTAGTCATTTATCTTTAATATGAAAATTTACTTATCAAAATAAGCTACCATTATTTATCAAAGCACTTTCATTAAGCCAAAATATTTACTCTACTTGATTAACCTACTTCATGCAATCAACCAGTAACTAAAGCAAGCATAACAAGCATGAAAAAGTAACTAAGCATTTAATCGTAATTATTTAACTATTTTAAATGCATGAACATAAGCTCATATTTAAGTAGGAAATCGTAGGTATTGATATGACACCGTCCAAATGTTATTATGGCTTGCCTTAGTGCAGAGGAGGTTCACACTCCTCCTGGATAGCTTCAAGGTAAGTCTCGCCTTCTGAAAATATTTAAAAACCACAAAACAAAATATCAAGAACCACTCTGAAAATCACCAGAAATTCTAGGAAGCAAGGAAAAATCCACAGTTTGGTGTGCTTCTAGGGTTTTATGTAACAAACCAAATTCAAAAAGAATCAACTCATTTGGACTTATATGCTAGGAGATATTCAAGGTCAATGTTCTGGTCAAAATATTTGAATTAAATTTGAAATAGAAAATCCAGGGGAGTGACGTCGATGGCGTAAAGACAAAAGACGCCTCCACTCGTACCTCTTCGGTTGTGAGTGGAGAGGTTGACAGCAGGCCCCACCGGTCAGGAGAGAGGGGAGGGGGAGAGAAACAGAACGCGGCGGTGTTTCGCCGGAGCTCACGCCGACGAGGAGGAGTCCTAGGGCCAAACTGGAGGGAGGGCTACGGCGCACCTGCCTATACCCGTGGCACAATGAGAGACGGACGGAGCTACTCACAATCAACCTCTCAAGCGGAGGCGGCGGTCGGGTCTTGCCTGAGAGGAAGAAGGCGACGACGAGGGGCTGTTCTAGGGGCTCTGCGGCTTTGGCACGACACCAGAGGGGTTCCAGGGATGCGCCTAGGTGGTTGGTTGGGCTCCAGGAGGTCGGGGACGGGGTGGCATAGCTACGGGTGTCGCCAGCAAGCTTAGGTCGGGCACGGCGGCCAGAGGCCTACCCGGTCGGGCTGCGATTGTGTTGCGTGTGTGTGGATGTTGGATGGTGTTGTGGGTTGCTCTGGAACGAAGGGGAGGGATCAATTTACAGCCGGAGGGGGAAGGGGGTATGTGTCGCCGCCGGAGTTCTTTGGAAGACGGCAAGAGGCAACGAGGGGCATCAGCGAGGGCGCGAGAAGCTCAGCGATCACGCGGAGGCTGTCCATGCTCGCGGACGCGCACATGGAGGAGGAGGAGAAGAAGACAGGGGCATGGGTGCACTGTGGCTTTTGGCCGCGACGCGCCCGTGCTCGTTGCGGCGTCTCGGGCGTCAGCGAGCACTAGGGAGAGGCCAAGGGCGATGTGACAAAGTGAGTGGTGCGGTGCGGCAGTCGTCGACGAGCTCTGGCTCGGGCATGCGCCAAATAGAGGCACTGGCGCGACGCAGAGCGCGTCGAACGTATGCCAGGCCCTGTGTCCACACGCGGTCACCGCCCTAGTATTTCCAAAACGACGCCCAAACGCTGCCAAACCTTGTCTGGGCTAAAGCCCACGCAGTGTTAGGTCTAAGAAAGGTGAAAACTCAAACCCAGGCCGACCAGAAGTGACTCAAGCTTGCTGGCAAGTTTTTGGACAGAAATTGGTCACCAAGTTTGGCTAGCTTCTAGAAGGCCATTAGGGCTGATCTTCTGGGGTTAAGGGTTTCTTAGGAGGGTATTTAAGCTCAAGAAATATCAGCTCCAAAAGATTAAGGAAAATTGCACTTGTTGTACAAAATGTAGTTTTGGGCCAGAAAGGAAAAGATTTTCTGTAGCAAAAATATTACAAAAAGTCATGCAATATTTTTACTCATGGAGGTGGGCCAAGGTTCAAAGAAAATGCAGGAATTATCTCAGGATTTTTGGAGCTATAAAAATTGGGGTTTCTTTGGAGCCCTAATTTCTGAAATGAGGTTTTAGAAAGAAAATGAATATTTTCACTTATGAAAAAAATTCATTGGGCCATTCTAGGGTTTTATAAAGAAATAGAGTTGGATGAGATGCAGATGGGTCACTTGGGTAAAAGTCAAGGGCATGCCCAAGGGACAAGTCCATTTGAATTGATTCTAAAGACTCAAAACCAAGGCAAATGCAAACCAAGTCCGGAAAAAGAGAGAAGGCAAAAACCAGGCTATCACATGCCACATCATGACAGTCAGTTTTCAGCTTTCTCTACTGAGGTGTTTATCTAGATGAGCCGGAAACACAAACACAGTAGTTCTCCCTTTACTACCTTAGCTGATTCAGCAGAACGTAAGGTAGCAAGCACAGGAGCAAGGCAACCCAACTATTGACCAAAGACATGATTTGGAGCCGATGCATATAATGCTATATTCAGGAGGCCGAACTGTACTTATGAAAAGTGTTTGGACTTTATTGTATTTGAAGAAGTGTACATGGCTGAATTAAGCCCCTGGCGATTTAAGTCAAGCCGAGGTGTACATGACAATTAGACTAAAAAGGAATGGAGTATAGGTTAAGAGATAAGCCAGTAGAAAATAGCCTGGGCGAAAACTACTTACGTTAAAGTCTGATTGATACGTCAAAACGTACCTGAACAGGTAATGCTATAAGCATCAAGGCTATTTTACATGTCGAACACAAGGGAAATCTGCGTACAGGTAAGAAAGGGAAGAGGCGATCTTTAAGGATCCTTTTAAATACTCTGACGTACACCCACGCTTCTCTTCGCCTTGGTAAGTGATCTTTTTATAGGATCAGTGACCGGGTTGTCATAAAGAGCCCTTGACACCATCAAAAGGTGATATAGGTTTTAAAGAACCTAAAAAGATGAAAATAAAGGGAAAAGGGTAAGAAATTCTAGGTAAGGTCAAGCCGTGTGGACTTTATCATTGATATGCCTCCGTCTTTGGCCATGGTATTTTTAGTGCATAATTATGTGCACGTGGTACATATGCCACAGTCATTTGGGGGCTAAGACAGAGGCTAGCTTGCTATTCGAGCTCCTCAAGGGCTGGACTGTTATTTTGCAGGATAGTTCAGACTCATTTATCAGAGTCTGGAGGCTTGATTGCCGAAGTGGCATTTGGCTTGATGAGGCCGACCTGGACCTCTGCTATGAGAGCTGCGGTGTGTTCCTCGGTACGGAGGGAGCAATCCATGTTTCCATGGACTATTATAACACTGCGTGGTCCTAGCATCTTCAGTTTTAGATAAGCATAGTGCGGGACCACATTAAAGCCGGCAAACGCAGTTCGTCCAAGCAGTGCATGATAGCCACTGCGGAAAGGGACGATATCGAAGATTAAGTCCTCACTTCGAAAGTTGTCCGCAATCCGAGGATGACTTCCAATGTGATTGAGCCCATGCAGCGGGCCTCTACACCAGGAATTACTCCTTTGAAGGTAGTGTTGGTGGGCTTGATTCTTGACAAATCAATACCCATTTTGCAGACTGTGTGCTGATAGAGCAGGTTAAGACTGCTGTCGCCGTCCATGAGGACCCTCGTTAGGTGGAATCCATCGATAATTGGGTCAAGGAACAATGCGGCTGAGCCTCCATGACAGATACTAGTCGGATGGTCTCTGCGATCGAAAGTGATTGGGCATGCTGACCATGGGTTGAACTTTGGGGCGACTGGCTCTATCACGTAGACGTCCCTTAACGCGCGCTTGTGCTCCCTCTTGGGGATGTGAGTAGCGTATATCATATTCACCGTTTTGACTTCGGGGGGAACCTCTGTCCCCCTGTATTCCGTGGGCGAGGCTCTTCGTCTTCGTCCTTGCTGGGCGACCCTTTCCCCATATGCTCGGTGCTTGACTTACAGGCCTGTTTGAAAACCCAACAACTTATGTTGGTGTGGTTGGCAGGCTTCAGGGGTGCCATGAATCTGGCAAGGTCGATCAAGTATTCGGTCCAGGCTAGGTGAACCAGTTTTGTTTCTTTTGAATGGCTTCTTCCGCTGACCGGGTTTGGAGCCACTAAATCCGGCGTTAACCGATGTGTCTTTGGCAGTTTCAGCATTGCTCCGATGCTTGTTTTTGTTACGCCGGGCCTGCCGTTATTGTTCCTGGCTTCAGAAGTGCCAGGGTCGTTGGTGTTGTTGCCGCTACGGGCTAGCCAGCTATCTTCGCTTGCACAAAAGTGTGTCATGAGTACTGTGAGGGCTACCATGGACTTAGGCTTTTCTTGGCCGAGGTGTCGGGCGAGCCATTCATGCCGGATGTTGTTCTTAAATGCTGCTAGAGCTTCACCATCCGGACTGTCAACAGTTTGGTTATTTTTAACTAAGAACCTAGTCCAGAATTTTCTGGCCGACTCTCTGGGTTGTTGGACTATGTGACTAAGGTTGTTGGCGTCCAGAGGCCGGACATAAGTGCCTTGGAAGTTGTCTCTAAAGGCGTCCTCCATGTCTTCCCAGCTTCCAAAAGAGTTTTCTTGGAGACTGTTTAACCAGTGTCTAGCTGGTCCCTTGATTTTTGAGGGAAGTATTTGATGGCATGTAAATCATCACCGCGAGCCATGTGAATGCGGAGAAGAAAATCTTCAATCCATACTGCGGGATCTGTTGTGCCATCGTATGATTCAATGTTCACAGGTTTAAACCCTTCTGGGAACAGATGCTCCATTACCTTGGTGAAACATAATGGGTGTGAGGTTCCTCTGTATCGGGCAACATCACGACGCAGTTCGGATGGAGTCTGGCTGTGGTGATCGGCACCGGGAAGGTTATGCTTGTCGCGCCAGGCCTGATGGTCGTCTTCCCATGTTGTAGCACAGCCCTTTGATCCATATATTGATCTGGTCTAACCGGCTCTACTGTCCAGGTGTTGTCGTAGGTCATAAGTGTATCCAATAGCCGCCGTCTTTCTGCCTTTATGGCGGGGCGGTGTAGGCTGGTGTTCGGCTTGAGTTGCCGGTCTGCCCGACCATGCAGTGGTGGATCAGGTCTGTCGCCAGCCTTACGCTTTGGCGGTATAGGCTCCAGGGCCTCATCATTAAATTGGGGTAGCAGCTTGTGCTTTGGGTAATGCTTGGTTGGTCACTCGAGTCTGTATTCCTCAGCTGCTAGGACATCAGTCCATTTGTCTTTGAGCAGATCCTAATCAGCTTGAAGCCGCTACTACCTTTTTTTCAAGCTTTTTGCAGTGGCAATTAGCCTGCGCTTAAAGTGCTCCTATTCGAGGGGATCCTCTCGCATGATAAATTCTTTGTCCCCAAGGCTCTCGTCCTCTTCGGAGGTCCGTAAGTAATTACTGTCCTCTGAGCCCTCGTCCTCAATAGGATTGTCGGGGTTGAATTGCCCATACTCCAAGTTTTCCTGTTTGGATGTTTGTTTGATAGGGGCTTCTTGGTCTTTGGCGTTTTCCGGAGTATTATTTTCTCCAATGTTGGTATTGTTGTCTTTGTCGCGACTTTGCTTCGAGCGGTGTCGTTGACGCCGACGCTTTGGTGGTGCCTCAGAATGCTTGTCCTCATCTGGATCTTTACCATCGTCGTTGTCATCTTCTTTGGGTGTGCCCACCATGTACACGTCATATGTGGAAGTAGCCGTCCAGCGTCCGTTGATCGGTGGGTTCTGGCTTTGCATGTCTCCGGCATTGTCGTCCATACAGTCAATGTCTTCGGAGTCGTAGTCAAGTGTGTCAGTTAAGTCCTCGACAGTGTCTATGAAGTGGGTGGTGGGTGGGATGTAAAATCCCCTGCTCTCAGCCCCTGGTATGGGCCGGGCATAGTTCGGCAGCAATCCTTCTGTAATAGCGAGAGATCGCATAAGGTCTAGGGCCTCGTCTAGAAGCAAGGTCTGGACGGGGAAGCGAGGGTCCGGGGAGTTGGGCGTGGCAGGAGTTTCATGGCCAAAATCACATAACACGGACCTCGAGAGTTTGGAGCTAGTGTCTGGAGGCGAGTTTGTTTCCATAATGGTGAAGGGAGCCTGGTGCAACTCCGGACCTGTTGGTGAGGTGATCCCCTCCGGTCCTCCAGTGTCTGGCTCTACAGTCGCAGAGAGTCCGGCAGGCTCCAAACTCCCGTCTTCGGACCCAGTGAAGTGCTCTAGATCTAGGGCCAGAGCGGTGGTTGGAGTCGTGAACCCATGGAAGATCAAGTCTCCTCAGATATCAACGACGTAGTTCAGATTTCCAAAACTGATCTGACAACCAGGGCATAGCTGTCGATCTGCTCTAGCTGGCCAATCGAGTTGGCCCGAAGTGTGAAGCCACCGAATACGAAGATCTTGCCGGGGAGAAGAGTCTCCCTCAAGGTGAAATTGTCGTAGATGATCGATGGAGCCATCGAGCCTTTTGGTGACGACATAGTGGAACTCTCAATGAAAGCACCAATGTCGGTGTCAAAAGAAGCAGATCTCGTGTAGGGGGTCCCGAACTGTGCGTCCAGGGATCGAGGGTAACAGGAGGTAGGGATACAATGTTTTTACCCAGGATCGGGCCCTCTTGATCTAGGTAATACCCTACTTCCTGCTTGATTGACTTTGATGAGTATAGGGGTTACAAGAGTTGATCTACCACGAGATCATAATGGCTAAACCCTAGAAGTCTAGCCTATATGATTAGTATTCTCTTTCTATGAACTAAACCCTCCAGTTTATATAGACACCAGAGGGACCTAGGTTTGTACAAGGTCAAATTACAGAGAAAGGAATACGTGATCCAAACGCCAAACTTGACATCTACGAGAAGGAGAGTCACATCCGGATATGAGGGAGGGCCTTCTGTATTGTATCATCACAGGCCATCAGTCTGGCCCAAGTCACATAGGCTGGCCCCCCGACGACCCCATAGTACAGGACTCCCTCAGGGCCCACGGGGGTGGGGGCGCGCCCTACCCCCCTGGGCGTGCCCTCCTGCCTCGTGGCCACCTCATTGTGTCTCCGACTTCATCACCAAGACTTCTAGTTTCCTTTCAGTCCAAGAAAGATCATCGCGAAGATTTCATTCCGTTTGGACTCCGTTTGGTATTCCTTTTCTGTGAAACTCTTAAATAGGAAAAAAACAGAAAGTGGCACTCGGCCCTCAGTTAATAGGTTAGTCCCAAAAATAATATAAAATAGCATATAAATGCCTATTAAACATCCAAAACAGATAATATAATAGCATGGAACAATCAAAAATTATAGATACGTTGGAGACGTATCAAGCATCCCCAAACTTAATTCCAGGTCGTCCTCGAGTAGGTAAATAATAAAAACAGAATTTTTGATGTGGAATGACACCTAACATATTATCAATGTAATTTCCTTTATTGTGGCATGAATGTTCAGATCCGAAAGATTCAAAACAAATGTTTAATATTGACATAAAAACAATAATACCTCAAGCATACTAACAAAGCAATTTATGTCTTCTCAAAATAACATGGCCAAAGAAAGCTATCCCTACAAAATCATATATTCTAGCTATGCTCTATCCTCATCACACAAAATATTTAAATCATGCACAACCCCGGTTTCAGCCAAGCAATTGTTTCATACTTTCGTATTTTCAAACTTTTTCAACTTTCACGCAATACATGAGTGTGAGTCATGGACATAGCACTATATGTGGAATAGAATGGTGGTTGTGGAGAAGACAAAAGGAGAAGATAGTCTCACATCAACTAGGCGTATCAACGGCTATGGAGATGCCCATCAATAGATATCAATGTGAATGAGTAGGGATTGCCATGCAACGGATGCACTTGAGCTATAAGTATATGAAAGCTCACAAGGAAACTAAGTGGGTGTGCATCCAACTAGCTTGCTCATGAAGATCTACGGCACTTTGAGGAAGCCCATCATTGGAATATACAAGCCAAGTTCTATAATGAAAATTCGCACTAGTATATGAAAGTGACAACATAGGAGACTCTCTATCATGAAGATCATGGTGCTACTTTGAAGTACAAGTGTGGTAAAAGGATAATAACATTGTCCCTTCTCTCTTTTTCTCTCATTTTTATTTGGGCCTTCTCTTTTTATGGCCAGATTTTTTCTCTTTTTTCGTCCGGCATCTCATCCCGACTTGTGGGGGAATCATAGTCTCCATCATCCTTTTCTCACATGGGACAATGCTCTAATAATGAAGATCATCACACTTTCATTTACTTACAACTCAAGAATTACAACTCAATACTTAGAACAAAATATGACTCTATGTGAATGTCTCCGGCAGAGTACCGGGATGTCCAATGACTCAAGAGTGACATGTATGAAAAAATTATGAATGGTGTCTTTGCCACAAATATGATGTCGACTACATGATCAAGCAAAGCAATATGACAATGATGAAGCATGTCATAGTAAACGGAACTGTGGAAAGTTGCATGGCAATATATCTCGGAATGGCTATGGAAATGCCATAATAGGTAGGTATGGTTTCTGTTTTTAGGAAGGTAATGGTGGGTGTATGGTACCGATGAAAGTCGTGCGGTACTAGAGAGGCTAGCAATGGTGGAATGGTGAGAGTGTGTATAATCCATGGACTCAACATTAGTCATAAAAAATCATATACTTATTGCAAAAATTTACAAGTAATCAAAACAAAGTACTACACGCATGCTCCTAGGGGAAGGGTTGGTAGGAGTTAACCATCGCGCGATCCCGACCTCCACACATAAGGAAGATAATAAATAAATAAATCATGCTCCAACTTCATCACATAACGGTTCACCATACGTGCATGCTACGGGAATCACAAACTTGAACACAAGTATCTCTCAAATTCACAATTACTCCACTAGCATGACTCTAATATCACCATCTTCATATCTCAAAACAATCATAAAGAATCAAACTTCTCATAGTATTCAACGCACTTTATATGAAAGTTTTTATTATATCCATCTTGGATGCCCATCATATTAGGACTAGTTTTATAACCAAAGCAAATTACCATGCTGTCTAAAAGACTCTCAAAATAATATAAGTGAAGCATGAGAGTTCAACAATTTCTATAAAATAAAACTACCATGGTGCTGTAAAAAGATATAAGTGAAGCACTAGAGCAATATTGCCTAGCTCAAAAGATATAAGTGAAGCACATAGAGTATTCTAATAAATCATGATTCATGTGTGTCTATCCCAAAAGGTGTGTACAGAAAGGATGATTGTGTTAAACTAAAAAGCAAAGACTCAAATCATACAAGATGCTCCAAGCAAAACACATATCATGTGGTGAATAAAAATATAGCCTCAAGTAAAGTTACCGATAGATGAAGACGAAAAGAGGGGATGCCTTCCGGGGCATCCCCAAGCTTAGGCTTTTGGTTGTCCTTGAATTTTACCTTGGGGTGCCTTGGGCATACCCAAGGTTAGGCTATTTCCCCTCCGTATTCCAAAGTCCATCAAATCCTTACCCAAAACTTGAAAACTTCACAACACAAAACTCGACAGAAAATCTCATGAGCCCCGTTAGAACAACAAAATAAATCACCACTTTAAGGTACTGTTGTGAACTCATTCTTTATTTATATGGGTGTAATATCTACTATGTTCCAACTTCTCCATTGTTCATACCCCCCGATGCAACTCATAGATTCATCAAAATAAGCAAACAACACGCGAAAAAAAGAATCTATCAAAAATAGAACAGTCTGTAGTAACTCTTGAATACTTTTGTAACCCCAAAAATTATGAAACAATTAGATACCTGAGCAATTTGTGCACCAATCCATAACAAAAAGAATCAGGTCAAAATCACGTTTCAATAAAATTCTATAAATTATGTACTGAGCACAAAGTTTCTGATTTTCAGCAAGATCAACACAACTATTAGCACAAGCTTTTCTAAAGGTTCTGCTTGGCACAAAGACTAATTAAAACATAAACCACATCTAACCAGAGGCTAGATGAATTATTTATTACTGAACAGGAACAAAAAGTAAGGAACAAAAATAAAACTGGGTTGCCTCCCAAAAAGCGCTATCATTTAACGCCCTTAGCTAGGCATTGATAATTTCAATGATGCTCACATAAAAGAGAAGAATTGAAGCACAAAGAGAGCATCATAAAACATGTGACAAACACATCTAAGTCTAACATACTTCTTATTCATAGGCATTTTATAAGCAAAAAAATTATAAAGGCAAGCAAACACTAGCATATGCAAGGAAGAAGAAAGAGACGATAGCAATCTCAACATGAAGAGAAGTAATTTAGTAACATGAAAATTTCTACAAGCATATTTTCCTCTCTCATAATAATTACATGTAGGATCATAAGAAAATTCAACAATATAGCTATCACAAAACATATTCTCAACATGATCGACATGCATGCGAAGTTGACACTCTTCCAAAATAGTGGGATTAACAGTAAATAAGTCATGACCTCTCCAAACCCACTTTTATCAAACATTTCATAAGATTGAACATACTCCAAATATGTGGGATCTAAAGTTGACACTCTTCCAAACCCACTTTCAATATTATTGCAAACATTATTATCAATCTCATATTTATCATGGAGCTTAAATAAATTTTCAAGATCATAAGAAGAATCACCCCAATCATGATCATTGCAACCAATAGTAGACATAGTAAAACTAGCATCCCCAAGCTTAGGGTTTTGCATATTATTAGCACAATTGACATCCATAGTAAAATCATTGCAATAATGCTTTTTATTCAAGGAGCTGTCTTGAATCTCTTCAAAAATATCTTCGTCACAATTTTCAGATTCATGAATTTCAAGCAAAACCTCATAAAGATAATCTAGTGTACTCAAATTACTAGAAATTGGTTCATCACAATTGGATCTCTTAAAAATATTAGCAAGTGGATGAGGATCCATAAACTTTTAGTAATCAAAGATGCAAGCACACAGAAGGTACATGGTAACAAAAGATCAAACGGAAGGAGGGCGAAGAAAAGGCAAATGTTTCCAAAAATCGTTTTAGAGGTGGAGGAGAGGAAAATGAGAGGCGAACGGCGAATAATGTAATGCAAGGGAGAAGAGTCTATGATGGGTACTTGGTATGGATTGACTTGACATAGATCTCCCCGGCAACAGCACCAGTGTCGGGGAAACTGATCCACGAACACCTATGGGACCGGCGGACCGAGCCCCTTTCGGTTCGGCGGAGGGCGGAGATCGCACGAAGAGCAGATCGAGGCGAAGCACACGAGCATTTTACCCAGCTTCGGAGCTCTCCGGAGAGATAATACTCCTACTGCTGCTTGTCTGATTGTATTATGTTCTTGCTCGGGAGAGCTAAGTGTTTTTCTGGCTTCCAAATGAGCCGAACCCCCTCTACGTTGCGCATGGGCCTCCTTTTATATGCTAAAGGGGTCACCGACAGGTGGCAATGCAGAGAAGGGTAAAAATGTAAAAAGGAGTTGCGGCTGGTACACCTACTTGCACAGTGTATCCTACCTAACCCTGACGGCAGGGGACAAAGGCATTAAATGCCCGTCTGTGTCGCCCAAACAGTGCAGAAAGGGACCGTCAGGGACGCCACCGTTCGCCATGATGGCGATCTTGTCAGCGCCGCATGCCACTGCGCACCACTAGCTGCACAGAGTCCTGCCACGCGCGCCTGGAAAAGCCCCAGGGCGACACGTTGGTGGATGCATTGGAGCGTGGGTACAGGGTGGTTACTTGCCGCGGCAAGTGCCTTGCCGCGGTCGTCGTCTTGTCGCGCCCGGAAGCTTGTCGCTCACCAGGCCTTGAGATGCCTTGGTTGGTCTTCCCGGCAAGCTCGTCTTGCCGGGGCCTTGTCGCCTTGCCGGGACGCGTGGCGCATCGCGACAAGTTCCTTGGGATGCCTCGGTTGGCCTTCCCGGCAAGTTCCTCTTGCCGGGGCCTTGTCTCCTTGGCTTGAATACTTTGTTCTTGAATGGCTCCAAAGGAACCACGGAGGACCTTGGCGGTCGCCCGGCAAGCCTTGCCGCGGGGTGCTGCAACTGCCCGTGCACAAGTTCGGAATACTAGGGTACCCCTATTCTAGTACACCGACAACCAGAAATCCTTCTTTCTACCTCTTGATCTTGCTTTGGTTTTCCCTTGAAGAGGAAAGGGTGATGCAGCAAAGTAGCATAAGTATTTCCCTCAGTTTTGAGAACCAAGGTATCAATACAGTATGAGACGACGCACAAGTCACCGAATACCTGCACAAACAATCAACCACTTGCACCCAACGCGATAAAGGGGTTGTCAATCCCTTCACGTTCACTCGCAAAAGGTGAGATCTAATAGAGATAGATAGACGGTAAAGTAAATATTTTTGGTATTTTTGGTTTATAGATGAAAGTAAAAGATTGCAAAATAGTAGATTGGAAACTAGCAAGATGTAAAAGAGATTCAATAATATGGAAAAGAGACTCAATATAATGGAAAAGAGACCTGGGGGGCCATAGGTTTCACTAGTGGCTTCTCTCATGGTAGCAAATATTACGGTGGGTGAACAAATTACTGTCGTGCAATTGATAGAAAAGCGCAAAGTTATGATGGTATCTAAGGCAATGATCATGAACATAGGCATCACGTCTATGTCAAGTAGATCGACTCCTGCCTACGTCTACTACTATTACTCCACACATCGACCGCTATCCAGAATGCATCTAGAGTATTAAGTTCATAAAGAATGGAGTAACACATTAAGCAAGATGACGTGATGTAGAGGAATTAACTCAAGCAATATGATGAAAACCCCATCTTTTTATCCTCGATAGCAACAATACAATGCGTGCCTTGCTGCCCCTAATGTCACTGGTAAAGGACACCGCAAGATTGAACCCAAAGCTAAGCACTTCTCCCATTGCAAGAAAGATCAATCTAGTAGGCCAAACTAAACAGATAATTCGAAGAGACTTGCAAAGATATGAAATCATGCATATAAGAATTCAGAGAAGAACCAAATAATATTGATAGATAATCTTGATCATAAATCCACAATTCATCGGATCTCGGCAAACACACCACAAAAGAATATTACATCGAATAGATCTACAAGAACATCGAGGAGAACATGGTATTGAGAATCAAAGAGAGAGAAGAAGCCAACTGGCTAATAACTACGGACTCGAAGGTGTGTGGTAAACTACTCACGCTTCATCAGAGAGTTAATGGTGTTGATGTAGAAGCCCTCCGTGATTGAATCCCCCTCCGGCAGGATGCCGAAAAAGGTCCCTAGATGGGATCTCACGGGTACAAAAGGTTGCAGCAGTGGAAAAGTGGTTTCGTGGCTCTCCTGGATGTTTTCAGGGTATAAGAGTACATATATGCAAAGGAACTAGGTCAGGGGAGCTATGAGGGGCACATGAGGGTGGGGGCCGTGCCCTACCCCCTGGGCGCGCCCTCCTGCCTCGTGGCTGCCTCATTGCGTCTCCGACCTCATCTCCAAGTCTTTTGGTTTCCTTCCGGTCCAAGAAAGATTATCGTGGAGGTTTCATTCCATTTGGACTCCGTTTGGTATTCCTTTTCTGCGAAACTCTAAAATAGGCAAAAAAAATACAAACTGGCATTGGCCCCTCGGTTAATAGGTTAGTCCCAAAAATAATATAAAATAGCATATAAATGCCTATTAAACATCCAAAATAGATAATATAATAGCATGGAACAATAAAAAATTATAGATACGTTGGAGACGTACCAACAGACCTTCGAACGGTCCCCATGAGCCTCAGGAGGGCTCGCCTCGTCAGGCAACAGTTTGATCCACGAAATGCTAAGTAAATAATTTTGTGCGCCACATGCTATCGGCCAGAGCCCTTTTCCTTGCAACCCCCACGAGGCGAACCACTCCCTTCTGTGTGTGCCACTTGCACATTAAATGGGGGCTCTTGAGCATCGCACCTCAGGAGCCCCTACTGGCTCTCGATCCGTCACCCCCTAGCCTTGTGCTAGGCATCGTGACCTGACATATATACCAGCGGCGGCTGAGTCCCGCTCGAGGGTCGGGTCCTAAGGACGTAGAGCACCCCGACAAGCAAGGTGATGAGGGGTAAACCTCATGAAGGAGTATGGGAAGAGGAGTACCCGACATCATAGGCATCGCTTGAAATATAGTGGACATCAATCCTTTCACGCACCCCTAGTGGGATTTGTATTGACTCAGTGCAGAACATGAAGCGTCACAAAGAATCAAAGCTCTAGGGAGACACACCTTCAGGACGCAAGAATCCCTCATGGGTCGCGAGCATCTCAAGCTAAGTCATTTTTTTGCGCCAGGCGTGAGCCTTACTATTAACGCTTTACTTTGCCTCTCGCGGTCTCGTCCAGGCAAGGGACCGCCCCCCTTTTTTCTTTCTTTCTCGAAATCCACTTGTGCGTCAAGGGGGACCTCCTGGGCATCGCACCTCAGGAGCTCTTATCAGACCTCGGGTCCCTCACCTCCTGGCTTTGCACATGACACCGCGACCTAGCATACCAGCGATGACAGAAGCTTACCCGGGGACTGGGTCCCGGCGACAT
This sequence comes from Triticum dicoccoides, assembly GCF_002162155.2. Classification (NCBI taxonomy): domain Eukaryota; kingdom Viridiplantae; phylum Streptophyta; class Magnoliopsida; order Poales; family Poaceae; genus Triticum; species Triticum dicoccoides. The sequence goes on along the minus strand of NC_041387.1, from coordinate 71,610,564 downwards.
AGAGCACTAGGCTATCGCAGAGAAAAAAGGGGGGACTCGAGCCCAAAGGTGAAACGTCAACATTAAAACATGAGCTGAAAAGCATTAATATAAAGCCACAAGCACCGCGATTCCTTACACACCCCCATGGGGCCCTTCATGGTTTCAATACAGGAGATAAACAAAATAAACAACCTCCCGGACGCCGCGTCTCCTGAGGCTCTGAATCCGATGTCGTGATGCCTAGTCGGCGTCGTCCTCCACCTTGACGCGGTGGCGGCGCAGCTCATTATAGTCATCAGCGCTCCCGCTTTCCTCGAAGGAGGTGTCATCATCATTGGAGGCACCGCTGCCATCGCCAAGGACAAGTTCACTGCTGAGGACGTCGCCACCACCGCCGCGGCCGTCGTCGTCAAAAGAGAGGTAGTCGTCGCCGCTGATGTCGCCGTCCGGGCAACATCCCATGCGTCCGTCGGGCTCTCCGAATATCTTGACAAAGAGCGTCACCGCCTCGTCGAACCTGAAGTGGAGGGTGTGCCTCCTCTCTAGGTCGTGGGCACAGGCAAATGACTGCCACCCCGAGTTATGTAAACATAGCCCGACGGGGTAACCTCCACTTCCGCCCATGAAGACTTGTTGCAACAGCTATCAGGTTGCGCCCACAGCCAGATGGGCCCATCCGCCACCAGCTCTGCCACAAAGGATCGTCGGAGCAGGAGTCAGGTATGGAGTGGACCCTCCATCCACACGATGATATCGTGGGCCATGTTGACAGAGTGGGAACACGGTCAAGGAGGACAGGCGGCCGCCCCATTCCCCCTCGGCCATAGACACCACGGCCTCTGCGGCCACCCCCGCGCGCGGAGCTCTTCCTGCGATTGCCAGAGCCGGCGCGGACTGCCAATGGAGGGTGCTCGCGCCCTCCTGAGGAGCCTTTCCCTTCTTGGTGGCGGAGAACCTTCTCACGGACACCGTGGCTACTGCGATGAGGGGTGGAGATGAATGGATGAGAAGACGGAGATGGTACGGAGGCTCTGCCCCTTTGCCCCCTATAGGTGATCATAGAAGACCAACCGGCGCCCTTCTACCTTTGAGCAACGATGGCCCTGTGGTGCATGCCAGGCTTTTGTTAGCATGGGCGGTTGCCGAGGCGACATGGGGAAGTGGGGGCATCCATGTCCCGTTGTGCGCCACACGTCAAGCCTAGCCCGCAGGCGGTTAGGGCCCGTGTCACTCCACCCTTCCTTCTTCGCCTTTGCCTCGAAGCCAGGCCAAGCGCGCCATGGGCCCAGGGGCTACTGTCGGTGTTCTGGGCCTGGGGGTACCCAGACCCGCCTGCCTGCGGCCCAGTGCGTGGCTTCACCAACGGCCCAGCGAGGCCCAGCAGCAGGACTCCATGATGAAGACCCTCACGAGGGCCCCCTCCTTGCGAGGCGAACGACATCGAGACCTCCCGAGGAGCGACCTCCGGAGGCTGCCCCCTGAGGAGTGGATATCTCTAGGTAGGCGTGCCGCCTTGCGAGGCTCACGGTGACGTGAGCCATAATGACCAAGGCCAGCAGGGCGCTAATATGTCTCCAACTTATCTATAATTTTTTATTGTTCCATGTTGTTATATTATCAATCTTGGATGTTTTATAATCATTTTATATCATTTTTTGGTACTAACCTATTGACATAGTGCCAAGTGCCAGTTGTTATTTTCTGCATGTTTTTACATTGCAGGAAATCAATATCAGATGGTGTCCAAATGCCACGAGGCTTTACGATGACTTTTTATGGACCAAAAGGAAGAAGTTGGGCCCTGGTTGCACCTGGGGGAGTCCCGAGGAGGGGAAAACCCACCAGGGCGCGCCAGGAGGCCTAGGCGTACCCTCGTGGGTTGTGCCCCCCGGACCGCCACTTTGCTCTATAAATACCCCAATATTCCAGAAACCCTAGGGGAGTCAACGAAATATTCATCCAGCCGCCGCAGAGTCCAGAACCACCAGATCCAATCTAGACACCATCACAGAGGGGTTCACCACTTCCATTGGTGCCTCTCCGATGATGCGTGAGTAGTTCTTTGTAGACCTACGGGTCTGTAGTTAGTAGCTAGATGGCTTCCTCCCTCTCTCTCTCTCTCTCTCTCTCTCTCTCTCTCTCTCTCTTGATTATCAATACAATGGTCCCTTGAAGATCCATATGATATAAGTCTTTTTGTGGTGTGTTTGTTGGGATCTGATGAACTTTGAGTTTATGATCAGATCTATGTTTTTATCCATGAAAGTTACTTGAGTCTTCTTTGATCTCTTATATGAATGGTTGCTTATAGCCTCATATTTATTCTCCGACATTTGGGTTTTGTTTGGCGAACTTGATCTATTTATCTTGCAATGGGAAGAGGTGCTTTGTAGTGGGTTTGATCTTATGGTGCTTGATCCTAGTGACAGAAAGGGAACCAACACGTATGTATTACTAAGGATAACAAGATGAGATCTATATCTGCTGCAATAGATAAACGGATCTCGTCTACATCATGTCATCATTCTTATTGCATTACTCCATTTTCTCATGAACTTAATACACTAGATGCATGCTGGATAGCGGTCGATGTGTGGAGTAACAGTAGTAGATGCAGGCAGGAGTCGGTCTGCCAATCTTGTACGTGATGCATATATAATGATCATTGCCTGGATATTGTCATGATTATTTCAAGTTCTATAAATTGCCCAACAGTAATTGTTTTCCCACCGTTTGCTATTTTCTCGAGAGAAGCCACTAACGGCCCCGCGGTCTCTTTTCATCATATTTGCCTTTGCGATCTATTTACCTTTGCATTTATTTTCGGATAATTAAACCAAAAATTCAAAAATACCTTGCTGCAATTTATTTGTTTTGTGATCTATTTATCCAATCTACAACTTTTATCTCATGTTATTTGCCTATCTTGAGGCACCGTACCCCAAAGGGATTGAGAACCCCTTTAACACGTCGGGTTGCGAGTATTTGTTATTTGTGTGCAGGTGTTGTTTACGTGGTGTGAGGAGGTTCTCCTACTGGTTCGATAACCTTGGTCTCATCACTAAGGTAAATACCTACTATCGCTATACTGCATCATCCCTTCCTGTTTGGGGAAATACCGACGTAGTTCTAGCAGACATCAAAAGGAATTTCTGGCGCCGTTGCCGGAGAGGATCTTCAACATCAACCAGGTTCCTAATCACAAATCTCATCTCCTTGCAATTTACATTATTTTCCATTTGCCTCTCGTTTTCCTCTCCCCCACTTCACAAAAATTTGCCGTTTTACTCGCCCTCTTTTTCGTTCGCCGTTTTCTCGTCAGATCTCTTCTTTGCTTGTGTGCCATGTGTCTTTTATTTGCTTGCTAAATATCACTTGATATGGATCCTCATCCACTTGCTAACCTTTTTAAGAGATCCAATTATCATTAAAAAATTCTAGTGATTTGAATACACTAGATTATCTTTATGAAGTTTTGCTTGAGATTCGTGAATCTGAAAATTGTGATGAAGAAATTCTTGAAGTGATTCACGATAGATCTTTGAATTAAAAGCATGATTTCAATGATGTTATTATAAATGCTATTAATGTTAATTATGTTAATGATATGCAAAGTCCCAAGCTTGGGGATGCTAGTTTTGCTATGTCCACTACTTGTTGCAATGATCACGATTGGGGTGATTCTTCGTATGATCTTGAAAATTTATTTAAGCCCCATGATGAATATGAGATTGATAATCGTTTTTGCAATAATATTGAAAGTGAGATCGGAAGAGTGCCAACTTTAGATCCCACATATTTGGAGAATGTTCAATCTTATGAAATTTTTGATAAAAGTGGGCTTGGAGAGGTCATGACTTTATTTGATGATAATCCCACTATTTTGGAAGAGTGTCAACTTCCATTGCATGTGGATCATGTAATGTTATGTGATAGTTATATTGTTTAATTTGATTATGATCCTACATGTAATTATTTTGAGAGAGGAAAATATGGTTATAGGAATCCTCATGTTACTAAATTACCTCTCTTCATGTTGAGATTGCTATTGTTTTCTTCCATGCATGTGCTAGATATTTCTTGCCTTGATAATTTTGCCTACAAAATGCCTATGCATCGGAAGTATGATGGAGACTATGATCAGAGCATTGTCCCAGTGAGGAAAGGATGATGGAGACTATGATTCCCCCACAATTCGGGATGAGACTCCGGACGAAAAATAAAAATAAAATAAAATAAAATAAGAGTTAAAAAAAGAGAGAAAAAATGAGAGAAAAGAGAGAAGGGGCAATGCTACTATCCTTTTACCACACTTGTGCTTCAAAGTAGCACCATGATCTTCATGATTAGAGCATTGTCCCAGTGAGGAAAGGATGATGGAGACTATGATTCCCCCACAAGTCAAGATGAGACTCCAGACAAAAAATAAAAATAAAAAATAAAAAAGAGTTCAAAAAAATAGCAAAAAATGAGAGAAAAGAGAGAAGGGGCAATGCTACTATCCTTTTACCACACTTGTGCTTCAAAGTAGCACCATGATCTTCATGATAGAGAATCTCGTATGTTGTCACTTTCATATACTAGTGGGAATTTTTCATTATAGAACTTGGCTTGTATATTCTCATGATGGGCTTCCTAAAATTGCCCGAGGTCTTTGTGAGCAAATGAGTTGGATGCACACCCACTTAGTTTCTTTTTGAGCTTTCATACACTTATATCTCTAGTGCATCCGTTGCGTGGCAATCCCTACTCACTCACATCGATATCTATTGATGGGCATCTGCCCGTTGATATGCCTAGTTGATGTGAGACTATCTTCCTCCTTTGTCTTCTCCACAACGACCACATTCTCTCCCACCATAGTGATATATCCATGGCTCACGCTCATGTATTGCGTGAAAGTTGAAAAAGTTTGAGAACATCAAAACTATGAAACAATTGCTTCGCTTGTCATCAGGGTTGTGCATGATTTAAATATTTTGTGTGATGAAGATGGAGCATAGCCAGACTATATGATTTTGTAGGGATAACTTTGTTTGGCCATGTTATTTTGAGAAGACATGATTGCTTTATTAATATGCTTGAAGTATTATTATTTTTATGTCAATATTAAACTTTTGTTTTCAATCTTATGGATCTGAATATTCTTGCCACAATAAAGAAGATTACATTGATAAATATGTTAGGGAGCATTCCACATCAAAAATTCTGTTTTTATCATTTACCTACTCGAGGACGAGCAGGAATTAAGCTTGGGGATGCTTGATACGTCTCCAACGTATCTATAATTTTTTATTGTTCCATGCTATTATATTATCCATCTTGGATGTTTTATATGCATTTATATGATATTTTATATGATTTTTGGAACTAACTTATTAACCTAGATCCCAGTGCCAGTTTCTGTTTTTTCCTTGTTTTTGAGTTTCGTAGAAAAAGAATATCAAACGGAGTCCAATTGACCTGAAAATTTACGGAGATTGTTTTTGGACTAGAAGAAGCCCATGGAGCATCGGATATGGACCAGAAGAGTCCCGAGGCCACCACATGGGTGGAGGGCGCGCCCTACCCCCTGGGCGTGCCCCCTACCTTGTGGCTGCCTCGTGGACCCCCCTGGCTTGTTCCTGACGCCAACACATCTTATATATCCCCAAAGTTCCAGAACAGAACCTAGATCAGGAGTTTCACCACCGCAAGCCTCCAGAGCCACGAAAAACCAATTGGGACCCCGTTCTGGCACCCTGCCGGAGGGTGGATCCATCAACGGTATCCATCTTCATCATCCCGACGCTCTCCATGACAAAGAGGGAGTAGTTTACCCTCGGGACTGAGCGTATGTACCAGTAGCTATGTGTTTGATCTCTCTCTCTCTCTCTCTCGTGTTCTTGATTCGGCACGATCTTGATGTACCACAAGCTTTGCTATTATAGTTGGATCTTATGATGTTTCTCCCCCTCTACCTTCTTGTAATGGACTGAGTTTTCCCTTTGAAGTTATCTTATCGGATTGAGTCTTTAAGGATTTGAGAACACTTGATGTATGTCTTGCGTAGGATACCCGTGGTGACAATGGGGTATTCTATAGATTCACTTGATGTATGTTTTGGTGATCAACTTGTGGGTTTCGTGACCTTGGGAATCTATGCATAAGGGTTGGCACACATTTTCGTCTTGACTCTCCGGTAGAAACATTGGGGAACTCTATGAGTTCTTTGTGTTGGTTTGAATAGATGAATCTGAGATTGTGTGATGCATATCGTATAATCAAACCCACAGATACTTGAGGTGACATTGGAGTATCTAGGCGACATTAGGGTTTTGGTTGATGTGTGTCTTAAGGTGTTAATTTACTATGGACTCTAGGGCTGTTTGTGACACTTATAGGAATAGCCCAACGGATTGATCGGAAAGAATAACTTTGAGGTGGTTTCGTACCATACAATAATCTCTTCTTTTGTTCTCCGCTATTAGTGACTTTGGAGTGACTCTTTGTTGCATGTTAAGGGATTGTTATATGATCCAATTATGTTATCATTGTTGAGAGAACTTGCACTAGTGAAAGTATGAACCCTAGGCCTTGTTTCGAAGCATTGCAATACCGTTTTTGCTCACTTTTACCACTTGCTACCTTGCTGTTTTTATAATTTCAGATTACAAAAACCTATCTACCATCCATATTGCACTTGTATCACCATCTCTTCGCCAAACTAGTGCACCTATACAATTTACCATTGTAATGGGTGTGTTGGGGACACAAAAGACTCTTTGTTATTTGGTTGCAGGGTTGTTTGAGAGAGACCATCTTCATCCTATGCCTCCCATGGATTGATAAACCTTAGGTCATCCACTTGAGGGAAATTTGCTACTGTCCTACAAACCTCTGCACTTGGAGGACCAACAACATCTACAAGAAGAAGGTTGCATAGTAGACATCAGTTATAGGTTTACAAAGGTGCTCATGGATGGATGCAGCAGTATCAACATCCTGTATTATGACATGTTTTGCCGGACGAACTTAACTAATAAGGATCTTAAGGCATCCTCTATAGTTTTGCATGGTGTGGTGCCTGGTAAATCGGCATACCCTATTGGAAAAATTTCCATGGAGGTAGCTTTTGGTGATGACCATGACTACAGGACAGAAACACTATGGTTTCAAGTGGTCAAGATCAAGAGTCCATATCATGCCTTGTTTGGACGATCGGCTTATGCCAAGTTCATGGCTCGCCCTTGTTATGTCTATCTGCAACTCAAAATGCCAAGGCAAAAAGGAACGATCACGGTCCATGGTGATCGGAAAATCACTTTGGAATGTGAGGAAGGAGATGCTGCTTATGTTGAGTCGGCATGCGCCACAGAGGAGCTAAAGTTTTATAAAGACAATGTTGATCCGGTGGATATGACACCCCTCAAGAAGCCCACTACTGAGCAGGACCCTTTGTTGAAGTTTAAAGCTGATGATACCAAGCAGGTTAATTTTGTGCCGGGTGATTCATCTCGGTAGTTCACCATAGGGGCTAATATGATCCTAAATAGGAAAGCGCGATCATTGAGTTCATCCATGAGAATCGAAACATCTTTGCATGGAAACCCTTTGACATGCCAGGTGTACCGAGAGAATTAGCTGAGCACACCCTTAATGTGGATCCTAAGTTTAAACCGGTCAAGCAATTCCTTCATCATTTCAATGAAGAGTGACGTAAAGCTATTGGAGAAGAAGTGGCCCGGCTCTTGGCAGCTGGGTTCATCATTGAAGTTTTTCACCTTGAGTGGTTGGCTAACCCTATGCTTGTCCTAAAGAAAAATGGCACATGGCGTATGTGTGTGGATTACACTGATCTTAACAAAGCTTGTCCGGCTGATCCGTTTGCTCTCCCCCGCATTGACCAGATAATTGATGCAACGGTGGGTTGTGAGAGCTTATGTTTCTTGGATGCTTACTCTGGTTATCATTAGATTAAGATGGCAGTTAAATATCAAGAGAAGACAACCTTCATCACCCCTTTTGGAGCTTTCTGCTAGGTCTCAATGCCTTCTAGGCTCAAGAGTGCCCAGGCGACTTATCAGTCATTGTGTTCAGAATTGTCTCCACATTCAAATTGGGTGTAATGTGCATGCTTATGTGGATGATATTGTGGTCAAAACTACGAAGAAGGAGACTCTCCTAGCTGACTTGAAGGAAACTTTTGATGATCTCCGAATTTATTAAATGATGCTTAACCCGACCAAGTGTGTCTTTGGTGTGCCTGCAGGTAAACTGCTGTGTTTCCTTGTCTTCGAATGGGGTATTGAAGCTAACTGGAGAAGATAAAGGGTATCACTTCACTTTCTAAGCCGACATGTGTCAATGATGTCCAGTGTTTGGTGAGTCGAATTGCGGCTTTGAATCGGTTCATAAGTCGCCTAGGAGAGAAGGCGATTCCTTTATATCAGATGATGAAAAAGACAGATAGCTTTGTCTGGAGCGATGCTGCTAATCAAGCCTTTGAGGATCTCAAGAGGCAGTTAGCTGAGCCACCCGTCCTTACTATTCCCGTTGATAAAGAGCCTTTGCTCCTATATATGGCGGCTAATAGTAAGCCGGTCAGTGTGGTCATTGTTGTGGAATGCAAGGAGGAGGGTAAGGAATACTCGTTTCAATGTCTAGTGTATTATATCAGTGAGGTGTTGACTGAGTCCAAGCAACGATATCCACATTGGCAGAAACTAATATATGGAGTATTCATGGCGAGTCGCAAGCTGAAGGATTATTTTCTTTGTCATCCTGTTATTGTGATCAGCTCTGCTCCTTTAGGGGACATTATTCAAAACAGAGAAGCCACATGCCAGGATCCTAAGAGGGCAATTGAACTTGGACCCCATGGTTTGAAGTATGTGCCAAGGACAGCTATCAAATCTTAGGCTTTGGTGGATTTCATGAATGACTGGACGGAGTTGCAGACACCTGAGGAGAAACCCGACAACATGTATTGGACAATTCACTTTGATGGGTCCAGGCAGTTGGAGGTCTCGGGGGCTGGAGTTATCTTCACTTCCCCATGAGGTGACAAATTTTGTTATGTCTTAAAGCTAATGTTTCCTTGTACTAACAACGCAGTTGAATATGAGGCCTTACTCCATGGCCTTTTTATGGCGAAGGATATGAATTTAAGCCGGCTCACGTGTCTGGGCGACTCTGACCTTGTGGCTCAGCAAGTCTCAGGCAAGTGAGATTCCAAAGACCCGCTCATGGCGGCTTATCATCGGGCAGTTGAAAATATTGCTGGCCACTTCAAGGGTTATCAGGTGGATCATCTTGATTGATGAAAGAACAAGGCAACTGGTGCTCTAAGCCGGCTTGGGTCTCAATGTAAGTTGGTGCCCCCTAATGTATTCCTTGATGTTTTGCATAATCCTTTGGTCAAGTTGCCGTCTAAGGAGGATCTTGATGTCCTTGACCCGGAGACGCAGCTCGTGGCGGCTCTTCATACTATTCCTGATTGGACGTTCCCTTACTTGGCCTATATGACTCGACGCGAGTTGCTTGAGGATGAAACTTTGGCAAGGCAAATAACAAGGAGATCTAAGTCTATGACTATTGTCAACGGCGAGTTACACCGATGCAATGTGACCGGCGTATTCCAACGTTGCGTTTCTCCTGAAGAGGGTCGTGAGATCTTGCGAGAGATTCATGAAGGTGACTGTGGTCACCATGTAAGCTCTAAATCTTTGGTGGCTAAAGCTTTTTGTCATGGGTTTTATTGGTTGACGGCTCATGCTAACGCAGAGGATAATGTTAGCAAGTGTGATGGATGTCAAAAGTTTGCAAGGCAAGCTCATGTGTCGGCTCAGGAATTGCGGATGATCCCAATAGCCTGGCTATTTGCAGTCCAGGACTAGATATGGTTGGGCCTTTCAAGAGATCAAAGACAAAAAGACCCACCTTTTGGTGGCGGTTGATAAGTTTACCAAGTGGGCCGAAGCAGAGCCTGTTAGCAATTGTGAAGCTGCAACTATAGTTCAGTTTGTAAAAAGCTGATTTTTCGTTTTGGTTATCCTCACAGTATCATCACTGATAGGGCCATGAAGAAGTTCTGCGATAGAGAGCATGCTCGTCTTGACCCCGCTTCAATGGCTCATCCATAGTCTAATGGTCAAATAGAATGAGCTAATCAAGAGATTTTGAGAGGTATCAAGCCCCGGCTCGTGGTTCCTTTGAAGCGCACGCCGGGTTGTTGGGTTGAGGAGCTGTCATCGGTACTTTCGAGTATCAATACTACCCCCAACAGGTCAACAGGCTATACGCCTTTCTTTATGGTTTCTGGTGCAGAGGCGGTTCTCCCAAGTGACATCCATCATGACTCGCCTAGAGTGGCGGCTTATGTTGAAGCTGATAATGATACGGCACGGTAGAAGGCACTTGATATTTTGGATGAAGAGCGTGACCTTATGGCGGCTCGTTCGGCGATATATTAGCAAGATCTATGTCGCTATCATAGCCGTAGAGTTCGAAGCCGAACCTTTCAAGAAGGGGACTTAGTGCTCTGTTTGATTCAAGACCAGACAGGGATGCATTAGCTTTCCCCCCTTGGGAAGAGCCTTTTGTGGTCAGCAAGAATCTCAACAACGGGTCTTATTATCTCATTGATGTGCGAGAGCACAAAGATTCTCGCAAGTCAGAAGAGGAGACCCGCCGGCCGTGGAACATTCTCATCTTCAGACTTATTACACCTGAGCCGCTGGCTCTTATCATTGTACATACTTTTGTCGATGTATATACCTTTTTATGATCAATATAATAAAGCTGGCATCCCTGAAAAATCAGGGCCTCTATTGTTTCATTTTTGTGTAGCTTTATTAATTAGTCATAAGGTCATTTGGGGACTTCCAACCCACCGGGTTTAGCTTTCATACCCTTTTAACCTGGCATGAGATGCCAAATTACGTGTTCATCCTGCCTGTTTTCAACTTGCTAGTCCATCAAGTAACCCGCCAAACTCTTGGCGAGTCAATCTTCTTACAGAACCTGAACTTACCAAGGTTAAAATGATGATTTTGTGTCACGTGAGAGCCAGCTTACAGTGAGCTAGGATGAACCACGTCTTTGCGGCCTTGAAAGAAAACATAAGGCCTGTGAGACAACGTGTTTAGTCATGCCTTTAAAAGCCGGCTTAACCTTGAGATTTGCATATTTTCTATTTTTGAAATATTTTGGTGATCTTTTTGTAAGAAATCTCTAGGTCATGAGGCTCCGAGTTATATTGTTCATATTTGAGTATTTTGGGTTGTCACCCACCGCAGTTTATTTTGATTTTCAAACCGCCAACATGATATTTTGGTTCTATAGCTATGATGATGCTATCCTCAATTATTGAATCAGACAACGAGTCTTCGGGTTTGGTAACCCACACTGGCTTTGTACTATAAGTCGCTAGTATGGTTATATCTATAAGTCGCCATCCTAATTTCATCGGGTAACTATTTTGGGCTATAAGCTCTTGAGTTTGATAACCAGCCCTGGACTGTAAGTCACCAGCACGTATGATGATTGGTCTTCTGCAAAAAAAATACAAGACCTCGGGTGAAGAGCATAGTCATTGCATGATTCATATATTAACAGATTAGACAACCAACAAAGTTGAGCTACTCGATAAATGTTTTGCGATAAACATGCACAAAGGCATGATAGGGTGGATCACTATTTTTAAGCTACCCTATTACAAGGTTTCTCATTGAGCCCAAAAGATTTTGATTCAAGTGTTTTGGAGCTGCGCTCCTTTAAAATGGCCTGAGAGTCGCCTGGATCACCATCAATTCTTTTCTTGACGCCTGGACGGCTCCGGGTCTTCCTGCGTCTGCTCTTCTTCATCAACCATCTGGAGGTCAGCCGATGTCCAATCGATGTCGATTAAAGCTTCGAATGTGGCTTCATCATTAAGGATAATTGAAGGGTCAAGGTTAGGGGCGAAGATGTGCTTACACCTAGGAGGAACAAGATCCATCACTTCATGTGTGGGCGGCTTGACCTTGTTGTTGTTCTCATCATAAGCCAATGTATAATGATTCCAGTTCAGCTCTTCTATCAGCTTGCATGCTACGGGCCGCATCTCTCTGACACATTTGTTGAAGTATTGTTCTTCAAAGATAGACTTGTCATCTTTGAATTCTGGGCATCTAGTGGCTATTTCCTTCAGGTCAAATTCTGACTGCCATGCTTTGGCCCGACCTAGAGCAACAATGGCTCCGGCTTGGGTGGCTGACAATTTCAATTCTTCGACTTGAGCCGGCACCATTGAGAGGTGATCCAGTACAATCTTGATACGGGGAGGAGGTTTTTCCCACCTGACGGAGCAGTGTCCCAGCATATAGCTGCTCAGTCAATGAGTAAACCACCTTCAGCTTCTACACCGTGTTCTGACCAAGACTGGCACTTCTGGGGCCTGTTTGATTTTATGTACAAGAGTCGCCAGCTGAGTGGTCAGTCGAAATATGAGTTACTAGGCAGGTTAAAGAAATCTTCAAAGAAATATTTTAAATGCATAATAATCTTACTAGAGATGGTAGCTGACATGTGGGAGATGTGTTGCTTTAAGCCGGCGAGCTCATTAGTGACGGTCTTATGCTGAGCTTCGGCATCTTCGGCATGCTTCAATAGGGCGTCCTTTTCAGTCTCCCAAGTTGCTCTCTCGGTGGCAAATTTGTCCTTAAGTTCTTCATTTTCTTTCAAAGAAAATTTGAACTTTGACTCAGGTTTTCGCGTCTCAGCCTCTTGGTGTTTATTTTTCTTTAACTCGCCCAATTGGGATTCTTGATGGCCTAAAGCTTTATGCAATATGGATTTGAAAGCATGAAGACAAATTAACATGGCAGTGATTCATGATGAAATAATTGTTCAAGTCCCAGCCACATTGCAAGCAATATGCCTGACACTTGGGGGCTAATGTAGGTTTTGTTCACAAATTAATGTTTCAAAACCCGGCTCATCCTTGTTAGGATAAGCCGGCCCTGGAGGGCTACATGTGGTTTTGTTCAAAGTTAATGTTTCAAGACCCGACTCATCCTTGTTAGGATAAGCCGGCCCTGGAGGGCTACATGTGGTTTTGTTCAAAGTTAATGTTTCAAGAACCGGCTCATCCATGTTAGGATAAGCCGACACTGGAGGGCTACATGTAGATTTGTTCAAAGTTAATATTTCACGACCCGGCTCATCCTTGTTAGAATAAGCCAGCCCTGGAGGGCTACATGTGGTTTTGTTCAAAGTTAATGATTTGAAGACCCGACTCATCCTTGTTAGGATGAGCCGACCCTTGGGGGCTACATGGCTATGCATATATGAATTAGTGGAAGGAGGTTTAATTTGTACCTCATATTTTCTGCTTCATTAGGTTAACCAGACCAGCCTCCATGTCGCGGCTTGTGTGCAGGCAGCTTAGATAGCCTATGTGCAACTCGCATGCGCTGAAATCTGCATAGTGCCGTGATACGTCCATTTTGCATCATGTTAACCTACTGTTATTTATGATGTTTTTATGCATAATAATTCTTTTTGGAGTAATTTTAATGTCTTTTCTCTCGTAATATGCAAGGTTCACACAAAGAAGGAGAATTCCGGCAGCTCGAAAACTGGACTTGAAAAAGTTACGTCAGGCTACCTATTCTGCACAACTCCAAATGAGCTGAAACTTCACAAGGATTTTTTATGGAATAAATGAGAATTATTGGAGGCAATAAGTACTAGAGGGGGCCCGCTGACGAGGATACAGACCTGGGGTAGGGTCATAGGCCTGACCTATACGTCCTACCCAAGGTCACTACCCCGGAAGATAAAAAGACCAAGAGACCACAGGAGAACACTGGTCGGGTGCGTCGAGTGCAATCCACTCGACGGCCGTATCACTCGACCATATGGAGAGTCACTCGACTTACCGAAGACCAGGAGTCGGAAGGACATTCAACGGCCGGACGTTCACCCCTTAGCTTTTATAAGCATTCAGAGTATTTAAGGCTGGCGTTACCAGTAACACCCCTTACTTTATGTACATTAAGCCCCTTGTAATGGAGGCGGGCGGGGGTCCTGGCGCACTCTATATAAACCACCCCCTCCTCTGGGACAAGGGTTCGCACCCCCTATAATACAACACGCATAATCCAATCGACTGCCTCCGGGCACCGAGACGTAGGGCTGTTACTTCCACCGAGAAGGGCCTGAACTCGTAAACCTCGTGTGTACACCTTCACCATAGCTAAGATCTTACCTCTCCATACCTACCCCCCATTTCTACTGTCAGTCTTAGAACCACGACAGTTGGCGACCACCGTGGGGCACGGTATCTTAGTGACTTGCTGGTGAAGTTGCAAGTTTTTCCGATTGTCATTGTCATGGTTTCCGGCGGCGGATTGGCTGAGGGCCGTGAGATCCATCTCGGCGTGCTTGTTTTCGTCGCCGACGACTCCGTGTGGCTTCAAGAAGCTCCCCTAGACGTTGAGGCACTCCCCGTCCGGGGGCAACGCACTTCTGAGCGTGTGTGTGCGGCGTTCTCCTTCGGTAGCCGTCGACTCAGTATCAGTCGACCCCGACGGTGTTTTCACTCCCCGCCGTTCATCACCGCAAGCGATCCGGTCGATCGCGGCTTCAGCGGTGGATGAAACACGTGGTTGCTCGATGTTCGATCACACATCAAGTCGCGGCAATCGAGCCCGACGAAACTCTCCACGGCCTGTTCGACTGGCTCTGCAGAGACCGCATCCGAGTGCGTTAGCAGCGACCCTGCGGCTGAAGTCTTGATGGTCGACGGACCTCACAGCCCACCCGGCTTCCGCCGTGAGGGCGGCGGAGACGGGGGTGGTGATCCATCGCGCGTCCATGAGGAATACCGACTCGAACCCCTCTCTTCACAGCAGAGGGAAGAACTTCGTCTCCGCAACATGGATGCACTCCACACGCCCATCGTTGTAGAAACCCCCGAGGCTCGGGCCTTGGAGGAGGTGCGCCTAGCTAATTTGGCTAAGCGCACTCGACTGGATAACCTTCAGCGTGCTCTCGACGAGCGTGCTCAAGAGCGGATCCATGAGTCCAGTCGATGTCACACCCTAGCTAGTTCATGCATTAGAGTGTTGCATCATGTCTATTTCATTTAACAGAAACCTGAAATGGGAATGACAGAACCCCCAGCCCCCTCTGAATCCAACTAGGGTTTACTAAAAATATTTTCAATGAACCTAAAATGCCCTTCTAAAATGTCCATCATTTTTGTCTTGGTCCAAAACCTCTGCCAAAAGTGATGCACAATTTCCTAGATCATCCTAAGGTCTTTGAATTAAATCATAAGTATTTGAATTTGGGCATTTAAAATTTATGAAATATTTCAAATGCTCAAATATTCCCAAACTAAAATGTTCCATGCTGGAAATATTCCAACTAAGGACCAGAGGCAATTTGGTGAATTTTGGAATGACATAGGTATTTTTAGAAATTCAACAAACCTACAGAATAAAAACAGAAAACAGAAAAAAAGGGAAAACTTACCTGGCGCCACCACAGGCCCACCAGCCAGCCCACCTGGCCGGCCCAGCCCGGCCACCGCTCCAGCGAGCTGCTTGGCTTGCCAGGCAGGCAGCCAAGGTGCTCGGCGGCGGCACCGCAGCTCGCCACGCAGCTGCACGTCGCCCTGCTTCCCCCTCTCGCCGCCCTGCTGGCCTGGACGAGCTCCACGTCGCGCCCCGACCCCCCTGGACACCTCCATTCGCCCCCAGTTCCTCTCCCTCGCGCTCCCACGCCATGGCCGACGCCACCGTCGCCGCACCGCCGCCGTAGCCGTGCTTCCCGTCGTCTCCACGCCGCGCCACCGTGTCCAGAAGCTCCGCCGTCCTCTACTTCTTCGAGCTAGCCGATCCCCGAGCGCTCGCGTGCCCCGAAGCCGCCGCACCAACCACGCCCGAACCGCCATCGCCGGAGATCCCCTTCGCCGTCGCCGCCGCAGCAGCTCGTCCCCGACCACGCCGTCCTTTCCATCAAGACCGCAGTGAGCTGGGCTAACTTCCCCTTCCTCTCTTTCTCTCTCTCGTGCACCACAGCGAGCACACTAAGCTCACCCGCACGCGCCGTCGCGGACCTCTTCGCCGACGTGCTCCCGGCCATCCTCCGGCCACCTCACCTTGTCCATCGCACTCACCACGCCGCGTTGGGGCTAACCATGCACTCCCCGCACCTCACCGCACACTCTAGCCACGAGTTCGTCTTCAACCGAACTCCGGCGGCCGCCAAAGTCGCCGCCGGCGCCAACTCCGGCCACCCCGAGCCCAACCACCACCACCAATAGTCGCGGCTCAACCTCAGCAACACGTAGATGCCTTCCGCCGTCCATTTGGTTGCCGGAATGGCAAAAAGCACTTTCGCCGCCGCGTCGGGCTCGCCGGCGGCTAGACGCCGGCGTGTTTGACTCTGACTTTGACCACGGGTGGGCCCCGGTTGACCCCCTGGGTCTATGACATGTGGGGCCCCCTTTGTTAATTAATCCAGTTAGTTTAAATCTAATTTAGTTAAACTAATTGAATACTGACATGCGAGACCCACTGGTCAGTTTGACCTGGACCAGCCCGTTGACCACTGACGTCATCATGACGTAGTGCTGACGCAGTAATTTAATTACTGGAATTATTTTTACACAGGAAATTTCAGAATATTATTTAAACTTCAAAAATTCATAACTTTTATTCTGTAACTCCAAATTGGACAAATTATATATGAAAAATGATCAGAAAAATCCAATCTATCCATCTGTACTATTTTCATGCATGATCAAACAAGTTAAATTGATGTTTTAAGCAGAACAAGGAAAAGCACTTTAAAAGGCCATGTTTGAGTTTGAAATTTGAATCTTTGATTCAAATTTGTTCAAACCCTTCTGGTTTTAGTTGCATTAGCCCAACACACTCATGTTGCCATGTTTCATGCATGCATCATATTGTTGCACATTGTTTGGTGATGGTTGTGTATCGGTGTCCTTTGCGACAGGTTCTGCCTCCGAGGAGTACCGTGATTACCCTAACGAAGAACCGTATCAGTGCATCGAACCATCAGGCAAGCAACCAACCATTTGATCATATCGATACAATCCCATGTTCTCGCTCCTGCTCTCTTTTACTGCATTAAGACAACGCGTTTCAAACTGCTGTGTGCTACGGTAGTTGAACCCATTTCCTCTGCATGACCTGTCATTGCCACAGTAACTAGATGAAACCCACTAGCATGTGTAGGAGTTGCTTGAGCCATATGTATGTGTTGTTCCTACCTTGCTATGCCTGCTATGCTCAGAGTCGTGTCAGGTCTGGTTCATCCGGGTGATGGGCTAGAGTGAAATGATTATGTCGGTAATGAGAGTGGTGTGGTGAACACGATTTGGTAAAGGTATCGATGAGAGGCCATGTAGGAGTACATGGTGGGTTGTTTCATTGAAGCCGACCTTAAGCACTGAGATCTGTATGTGTGATTTAAGAATCAGCTACTACCATGCATTGGGCCCGAAACCAATGGACCCTCTCGGCTTCTTATTCACCCTAGTTCTCCGTCCAGGAGTTGCAAGTAGTTTCTGGTGTTTGTAGTCTACTGGAGGCCGTGGACAGCGCTGACCGTAGGGGTGGGCTGTGATGCGGTAGGTACGTGGCCGGGTGTACCGAATACCCATTAGGTATCTCGGGAACCCTGTTCACATCGTTCGGGGCCGTATGGGAAACCTCGGCCGGACTCCCTGTGGATGGAACCTGGATAGGCGATAAACCTGGATTGGAGGCTTAAGTGATTAGGTAGGTCGTGGCCGACACCCACGTTGGGCTTCCGCTTGAAGGTTGCCGAGTACATGTCGTGTAAACGACGGTAAGTGGTGAGAGCGTGTATGAAGAAGTACACCCCTGCAGGGTTAACATGATCTATTCGAATAGCCGCGTCCACGGTAAAGGATTACTTGGTTGCCTATACAGTTCATAGACAAGTAAATGGAAACTACTAAAAGCCTCAAGATAAGTGTGAGTGCCGAGGATGGCTCTTCCGTAGGAAGACGGAGGTGGATCCTCGGTAGTGTATTGGATTGGTGAGTAGTGGACTCGTGTGCGCAAAACCATTTCAAGTTGTAGTATCGTAGGATAGTCTAGCCAAGAGTCAAAGCTGGCTTGCTGCAATAACTCCACCAACCCTTCTTGATAATATGCATGTATGTAGGATCTGATGTAAGTCTTGCTGAGTACCTTTGTACTCATGTTGCTATAATCTACCTTTTTACAGAAGACGCTGCAACCCCTTCTGATGGGTTCTATGTAGACGTTGACATCAACGAGTAGGCTAAAGGCCCAGGTGGTGATCCTGAGCTTGTGAAGGACCACGTAGTATAGCTAGGCTTTCCAAGCCTCTTTTATTTTACTAGTTGTCTGTACTCAGCCAATGTACTTCCACTGCTGGTTTGTATGACTATGACTTGAGTGTTGGGTCGTGAGACCCGTACCTTTGTGTATGTTATGTATGGCTCTCTGAGCCTTAAATAAAGTACTTGTGTCGTAGAGTCATGTTGTGATGCTTCATTGTATTTGCACATATCGAGCATATTGTGTGTATGATTGAAATGCTTGGTATGTGTGGGATCTGACTATCTAGTTGTTTATCTTTAGTAGCCTCTCTTACCGGGAAATGTCTCCTAGTGTTACCGCTGAGCCATGGTAGCTTGCTACTGCTCTGGAACACTTAGGCTGGCCGGCATGTGTCCTTCTTCGTTCCTGTGTCTGTCCCTTCGGGGAAATGTCACGCTTTGAGTACCGGAGTCTTGTTAGCCCGCTACAGCCCGGTTTACCGGAGTCCTGCTAGCCCAGTGCTATAGCCCGGACCCATTTGCTGATGACCGACACGTTCGAAGCTGGGTCATGGATGCCTGTCCCTGTAAGTCTGTGCCACTTTGGGTTTACGACTAGTCATGTCAGCCCGGGCTCCTTATCATATGGATGCTAGCGACACTATCATATACGTGAGACAAAAGGCGCAAACGGTCCCGGGAAAAGGTAAGGCGACACCCGTGGGGATACCGTGCGTGAGGCCGCAAAGTGATATGAGGTGTTACCGGCTAGATCGATGTGACATCGAGTCGGGGTCCTGACAGTCGACGACAGCTTTTTCCGCCTCCACCTAAGGTATACCGCACTCCGCTTCAGAATCTCACAGCTGCGGCCTGAATAGCAGAGTCGACCCAACCTTCCCAGTCAGAAGCTGGCAGAGGGTTGATGCATAATCGAGCCTTGCTCCGGGCAGCAGGAGAGTAGAACACAACAGTATCTCAGCCGCGGGGATTCACAGCAGATCCGTTGCAGTGGACATGGTTCAGTCGGCTCATAGCCCAAGATCGCCTCCGCGGCATGAGGGCCGTGGGCAGTATGATCATCCACTCGACTGTGACAATCATCGTCAAGGACCCACACCTCCTCCGAGGAGTGCATCGTATGTGCCTTGGTGGAACGATGACAGGTCCATCATAGTGATGAGTGCAGAGCTTCAGTCGACCCAAGGGAACCGGGCTTCGACGCGAGGTCTATCCTCGTTCAAGGCCTGGTCGATCGGAACAGAGCACACAGAGAAGACCCTGGCAAAGATCGTCCAAGTGGCAGCAGAGTGCATGTTTCCGGTCCGGAGTGTTTTAGCAGGGCCATCAAGGTAGTAGTGATTCCTCCCAACTTCAGGTTGGCGTCCGGGGTCAATAAGTTCACCGGCGAATCCAAGCCTGAAACTTGGCTTGAAGATTACCGAGTGGCTGTACAGATTGGCGGTGGAAACGATGAAGTTGCAATGAAACATCTCCCTCTGATGTTGGAAGGGTCAGCCCGAGCGTGGTTGACTCAGTTGGCCCCGAGCAGTATATACGGTTGGGAAGAACTGGCTCGAGTGTTTGTTAGAACTTTCGAAGGCACTTGCAAACGACCAGCGGGATTGACCGAGTTGCAGCATTGTGTGCAGAAGCCGAGTGAGACCTTGAGAGATTTTATCCAGAGGTGGTCCACTTTGCATCACACCATCAAAAATGTTTCAGAGCATCAAGCAGTGTGCGCTTTCAAGGAAGGCGTCAAATACAGAGAGTTGGTCTTGAAATTCGGTCGGACTGGGGATATGACTCTGACTCGGATGATGGAGATAGCAACCCGGTATGCTAACAGAGAAGAAGAGGATCGACTCCGTAGCGGGAAGAGCAAACCAGTCGGCCAAGAGGCCGGTGGAGGAAACTCCAGTCGGAAACAAAAGCGTAAGGCCGAACCAGCGGCACCTGGAGAGATTGCAGCAGTGACTCAAGGAAAGTTTAAGGGAAAATCTAAGGGGCCCCGGCCCCCTAAGAAGGTAAAGGATCAAGCAGGGAATGACGTGCTGGATTTGCCATGTCACATCCACACGAAGAAAGATGAAGAAGGTAATCTGATTTACCCAAAGCATACCACTCGACAATGTCGACTCCTAATCCAGGAGTTCCGAGAGAAACATGCCAATGAGAAGGAGAAAGAGTCGAACAAAGAGGAATATGAAGAGGAAGACGATGGTTATCCCAAAGTCAATTCCACTCTAATGATTTTTGCTGATGTTGAAAGCAACAGTCGATTGAAGGTCATCAACAGAGAAGTGAATATGGTCACTCCTGCGGCAATGACCACCTACCTGAGATGGTCTCAGACAGCAATCACGTTCGACCAGTCTGACCATCTTGCTAGTGTAGCCACCCCTGGGAGGCAAGCACTGGTGGTCGACCCCGTGGTTGGGGGCACTCGACTAACCAAACTACTGATGGACGGTGGCAGTGGTCTAAACATCCTTTACGTTGAAACCTTGAAGGGGATGGGCATTCCGATGTCCAAACTTAGCGAGAGCAACATGAGTTTTCATGGTGTTATCCCTGGAAAGAAAGCCGAATCACTCGGCCAGATCGCCCTTGACGTGGTTTTCGGTGATTCCAAGCATTACCGTAAGGAGAAGTTGGCATTTGAAGTTGTGGATTTCTAGACTGCCTATCATGCCATTCTGGGTAGGCCAGCCTATGCACGTTTTATGGCTCGACCATGTTATGTGTATCTCAAACTGAAGATGCCTGGCCCCAAAGGTGTGATCACAGTTACTTGCAATCGGCAGAAGGCTAAGGAATCTTTCTAGAAAGGTTCCAAAATCACCGATGCATAGATGGCAGCAGTTGAATTCCAAGAGTATCACAAGAATGCAGATCCGAGTGACTTGCTCCGAGCCAAGAAGCCTGCCATAGATCCGCATTTCAATCGACTGGTGAGAGGAAGCCAGTTCATATTCACCTGACAGATCCCAATGCTCCACCGACTCATATATCAACAACACTTGACAGCAAATAGGAAGAAGCACTCGTCCAGTTCCTTAGTGAGAACTGGGACATCTTTGCATGGAAACCTTCTGACATGCCAGGTGTAGCCAGGGGACTGGCCGAGCACCGTTTGTGTGTCCACCCCAAGGTAAAACCCGTCAAAGAGCACCTTCGGCGGTCCAGCATGCAGAAGAGGAAAGCAATTGGCGAAGAAGTGGCTCGACTGTTGGCAGCAGAGTTCATCCGTGAAATCTACCACTCCGAGTGGTTAGCCAATGTAGTCAAGGTTCCTAAGAAGGATGATTCACTTTGTATGTGCATTGATTTCAAGCATATCAATCTGGCCTGCCCGAAAAATCACTTCCCTCTCCCTCGTATCGATCAGATTGTTGACTCGACTGCGGGGTGCGAGCGCTTTTCTTTCTTAGATGCATATTCCGGATATCATCAGATCGGACTGTATGGTCCCGATGAAATAAATATAGCCTTCATCACCCCATTCGGGTGATTTTGCTATGTCACCATGCCTTTTGGTTTGAAAATTCCGGAGCCACATTCATGAGAATGATTCAAAAGTGCCTGCTCACTCAAATTAGTAGGAATGTGGAAGTATACATGGATGACATTGTGGTCAAGTCTCGCAAAGGTTCCAACCTATAGACTGACCTTGCACAAACCTTTGCCAACCTGAGGAGGTACGATATCAAGCTTAATCCATCAAAGTGCACATTCGGAGTTCCAGGAGGAAAGTTACTTGGTTTTCTCATTTCCGAACGAGGGATCGACGCCAATCCAGAAAAAGTTGATACCATCCTCTGAATGAAACACCCCGTGCGAGTGCATGATGTTCAGAAAGCTGACTGGTTGTTTGGTCGCCCTGAGTCGATTCATTTCTCGTCTCGGTGAAAAGGCATTGCCTCTTTACCAACTAATGAAGAAATCTGATAAGTTCGAGTGGACTGAAGAAGCTGATGCAGCATTTGCAGAGCTCAAAACCTTGCTTTGCACCCTGCCAGTGCTCGCTGCGCCAATCAACAAAGAGCCTTTACTGCTTTACATTGTAGCCAGTGGACAAGCTGTCAGTATGGTACTCACGGTCGAGCGAGAAGAGGAAGGAAAAGCTTACAAGGTTCAACGCCCAGTCTATTATCTCTCTGAAGTTTTGACTCCATCCAAGCAACGATATCCACATTATCAGAAGCTTGTCTATGGAATATACATGACCATGAAGAAGGTTGCACATTATTTCTCTAACCACTCCATTACAGTCGTCAGGGACGCGCCACTATCTGAAATCCTTAATAACAGAGTTGCAACTGGTCGAGTGGCAAAATGGGCGATTAAACTCCTTCCATTGGATATCAAGTTCGAGGCAAAGAAAGCTATCAAGTCCCAAGCAATCGCAGATTTCCTTGCCGAGTGGATTGAGCAGCAATTGCCGACTCAAGTTCACTCGGAGCATTGGACTATGTTCTTTGATGGCTCCAACATGCTAAATGGTTCAGGTGCTGGGGTAGTATTGGTATCCCCCCATGGAGACAAGCTTAGTTATGTTCTCTAGATTCATTTTGATTCCTCCAATAATGAAGCCGAATATGAAGCTCTTTCATACGGGTTGCGTATGGCCATTTCACTCGGCGTTCGTCGCCTTATGGTCTACGGCGACTCAGATTTGGTGGTTAATCAGGTGATGAAGGAATGGGATGTCAGGAGCCCATCCATGACTGGTTATTGCAATGCAGTAAGAAAGCTGGAAAACAAGTTTGAAGGTTTGGAGCTTCACCATATACCTCGATTGAAAAATCAAGCTGCAGATGAGTTGGGAAAGATATGCTCAAAGAGAGAGACCATTCCCCGAAACATGTTTTTGGAACATATTCATTCACCTTCAGTTCAGGAAGACCCTTTCCCCGAAGAATCACCACAGCCCAAGAGTGCCACAGATCTGACTGAAGTCGAAATCCCAGCCGTAGTCGACTTAGTCATGGAGGTTTTGGTCATTACTCCTGACTGGACAGTGCCATACATTGCATACATTCTTAGGAAATAACTTCCAGAAGATGAAGAAGAGGCTCGACAGATTGTCCGACGGTCTAAAGCCTTAACCGTGATAAAAGGACAGTTGTTCAGAGAAAGTGCTACTAGGGTCTGCCAGAAGTGCATCATGCTAGAAGAAGGCCGAATGATCCTCAATGATATTCACTCAGGTACATGTGGTCACCATGCGTCCTCTTGGACCATCGTGGCCAAAGTATACCGAGCCTGGTTTTACTGGCCACATGCCAACGAGATGGCAAAGGAAATAGTGGACAAGTGTGAAGATTGTCAGTTTTACTCCAACATGTCCCATAAACCTGCATCAGCTCTGAAGACTATTCCACTCGTCTGGCCTTTTGCTGTTTGGGGATTGGACATGGTTGGACCTCTGAGGACCGGCAGGAGCGGGTTTACCCATGTGCTAGTAGCAGTCAACAAGTTTACCAAGTGGATTGAAGCCAAGCCCATTAAAAACCTTGAAGCAACTACTGTTGTGAGTTTCATTAGAGAATTGATATTCAAATATGGCATACCGCACAGTATCATCACTGACAACGGGTCGAACTTCGGTTCCGATGAATTCAGAGCCTTTTGTGCTTCCCAGCGCACGAGGGTCGATTACGCTTCGGTCGCCCATCCTCGGTCGAATGGGCAGGCTGAGCGAGCAAATGGATTGATTCTCAAAGGACCGAAGCCCCAGTTGATGCGTGACCTCAAGCACGCGGTAGGAGCTTTGCTCAATGAGGTCCCATCAGTGCTTTGGGGGTTGAGGACAACTCCCAATCGGTCGACTGGACGGACTCCATTCTTCTTAGTCTACGGGGCCGAAGCCGTTTTGCCGAGCGAATTTCTACACAACGCTCCCCGAGTCGAACTCTTCTCAGAAGAGGAACCAAAGCAAGCTCGACAAGATGCAGTCGACCTCTTGGAGGAAGAAAGAGAGATGGCCTTGATCCGGTCGACCATTTATCAACAAGACTTGCGTCGATTCCATGCTAGGAACATAAGGGGTCGAGCGTTCCAGGAAGGGGACTTGGTTCTCCGAGTGGACTAGCAGAAGCCACACAAGCTCGCCCCCGCTTGGGAAGGCCTTTTTGGCATCACCAATGTGCTCCACAATGGAGCGTATCATCTCTTCAACGTGGAGCACAACAAAGATGAACCACGCGCCTGGAATGCGGATATGCTCCGCCCTTTTTACTCTGAAGTATTTAGACCGATGAGATGTAATAAGAAGTACCTCTTAGTTTGATTATCAAAAGACATAATTTTACAGTCTTCCGAATGATTATTGTTTATTTCTTTCGTACGTGTCGCCTTAGGTGCGAATCTGTTTTGCCTAAGATGAAGTGATAAAAATCCTACCGAGTGGTGAGTCTACCTCTCACTCGGGGGCTTAGCTGCAGTCCAATACTCTCCTAAGTGATGAAAATCCTACCGAGTGGTGAGCCTGCCTCTCACTCGGGGGCTTAGCTGCAGTCCAGTACTCGCCTAAGTGATGAAAATCCTACCGAGTGGTGAGTCTGCCTCTCACTCGGGGGCTTAGCTGCAGTCCAGTACTCGCCTCAGTGATGAAATCCTACCGAGTGGTGAGTCTGCCTCTCACTCGGGGGCTTA
>NC_041387.1:71559630-71585355 GCF_002162155.2 Triticum dicoccoides | reverse complement strand
CTTGCCTAAGTTTGAAAAATCCTATCGGGTGGTGAGCAATCCTCCCACTCGGGGGCTTAGGTGCAGTCCAGTACTCGCCTAAGTTTGAGAAATCCTACCGAGTGGTGAGCAATCCTCCCACTCGGGGGCTTAGCTGCAGTCCAGTACTCGCCTAAGTTTGAGAAATCCTACCAAGTGGTGAGCAATCCTCCCACTCGGGGGCTTAGCTGCAGTCCAGTACTCGCCTAAGTTTGAGAAATCCTACAGAGTGGTGAGCAATCCTCCCACTCGGGGACTTAGGTGCAGGTCGACCACGACACCACCACCACCACCCTCAGAGGCTGCACTCTCAAGAAGAAGGACGAGATTGTGTGCACCCATCCAACGGTTGGCCCCTTGCTGATGATAGGAACGTCAAGACCATTGTTGTGTACCTTGCTGATGAGCTGATCAATGCTGCCCAAGGTTCGTCCAACTGTTCGACTGCTGATCCCTCTCCAGCACCTGCGTCAAACAAAGAGAGATCGATCCAAGAAAAGAACGGATTTCACTCAAAGATAAACCAACATATTCAATGATAAATCCAGAGGTTCCTAACCGCAGATTAAAAGTGCTCGGGCCCCAGGCCCGAAGGAGTTTTAACGATTACAGAATCACTCGGCATTCCGAGGCAAATAAAAGTGAGGCATAATGTTTTTTTTCGTCACTCGACGGGAGAAGGGCTAGACGGATCACAGAAGCTGTCAAGATCAATGATATCGGCAATGCGGGTAGCTGCCTCGAGGAAGGTGTCCATGAAGTCCTGGAAAGAGTGCTTCTTAGTATTCGCTACCTTGAGGGCCGCCAGCTTCTCTTCCTTGGCCTCCTTCCAGTGCACGCAAACCAATGACAAAGCGATGCCAGCGCCGTAGCGGGCAGAGGACTTCTTCCACTCTTGCACTCGGTCAGGGATTTGGTTGAGTCGAGTCATCAGCAACTCGAGACTTTGAGGAAGTTCTTCCTGAGGCCAAAGTTCGGCGTCCACTCGGGTCATTGCAGCCTTCAGCCAAGCCAGATAGTCAACAGCGCCGTTCAAGCGTTATTCCAGTCGAAGTAGGTTCATCGCGACTTCATCTTTCATAGGACAGTTGATGGGGTCGAGACCTGTCTCGGCCCATCTAGTTTCAGCTTCAAGGTCCTGGCAAAGTTCTGTTCCATCAAAAAAAACAATGAATCGACAGTATTGCAAATTCCAGTTGACAACAGTTATCTAACTGAACAGTCGTACCTTCAAGCTTCAAGACAAGTTTCGCTGCAAGTTGTTCCAAATAGGACTCTAGCTTGCCCGTCTTGGCTCTGAGGCCGTCAACTTCAGTGGTTAGGTTCTCCTTGTCCTTCCTCAATTGCTCGACTTCCCGATCAGCATCCAAGACAGCCATCTTCAAATTCGCGTTCTCATCCTCCAATTTGCCGACTGAAGCCAGCTTCTGGTCCGTGAGCGTCGTCTTCTCGCGAGCTTCTTTTTGAGCATCAGCAAGGTCCAGGTCCTTCTTCTCCAACGCCTCCTTCATTCTCTCTAAAGAAACAACATTCTTCAGACGAGCCTGAAGTTGTCAGTTTTCACAACGCACATCTGCTTGTGTGAAGTCACTTGGTTCAAACAGACTGAATGAAAAGCAGTGGAAAGTGCGAACTACTAAGTAGACAAAACGGTCGAATGGTCACCTCCCATGATGGCTGTCTCTTGTTGAGCAGTCTTGAAATTTTTCTTGGCGAGTTCGAGGTCGAGTTCAACGTTGATATGCTTCTTCTTTAACTCGGAAAGACGAGCTCCAAGATCACAAGACCTCTGCAGTCAACAAGAGTGATATATCAGTCGACAGAAATAAAGGACATAGATAGAGAAAGGTTATTCTAAGACCTTAGTCGACTGCCAGCAGTCGAAAGTGGTCTCGGGGACTACACCTAGTGGGTGCACTTAGCGTGCCCCCACTGGTTCAGATCAATACTCAGCAGGGTCTACCCAACATGAGTTCAAAAAAAAGAGAGACAAAGATACATTCTAAAGACCTCAGTCGACTGCAAGCAGTCGACCGTGGTCTCGGGGACTACACCCAATGGGTGCACTTAGCGTGCCCCCACTGGTTCAGATCAATACTCAGCAGGGTCTGCCCAGCATGAGTTCAGATAGTCTACTAAGATTCAACTCAAGTCGAGTGGCATGGAAAATTTCCCAGGCTCTAAGCAACGAAACACCCCAGTGGGTGATCAGATATAAGACAACATTCAAAAATTCAGTCGGAGTCTTGCTGACCTGAACATTGGCCTAAAGGGCAGTACTGGCGTTGTAAGCCACCTGGCTAGCCTCATGCACCACCTTCACCTGCTCCATGACAAGGTTCACCTGGCGAAGAGCTTCCCTAGCGGCGCTAGGCGAGTCATCCGGAGTCTGATACGCAGCAAAAAGTGATGGTTTTAGAGCAGCCGGAGTAGTCGCCGAGTCAGAGGCCTAAGGTTGCACTGGAGCAGCAGGAGTCGGAGCAGTCGAACCTACCGGACGATCAGTCGTCAGCAGGCTGGCGAATGTGACGCCGGTCCGAACAGGCTCTCCGGAGCGTTCGACCACCGCCTCGAGCGCCGGCGTTGACTGGGGGACCTGAACTTCAAGCCTCCTCCTGCCAGAGCTCCCGCTCTTCTTCTTCCTCTCCTGTAGAGGTGCCTCTTCTTCGTCATCACGGAGCACAACAACTTCTTGCAGAACTACAGAAAGAGAGAAATGTCAAAAACTTTTCCGATTGGCAATCTACTCAACTTAACGAAGCTTTGTCGATCAAACTTACCGACTTGTGAGGTGGCCTCTTCGTCTCCTGGCGCCTTGTCAATGTCCATATCAGTGGCAGCAGAGGTGGGACTGGAAAGACACATGAATTGGTTGGTTAGAACAAGAAAATCTTCAGTCGACCTACGAAAACACAAACGAGATACTCACCCCGAAGCAACAAGGATGTCCATCTTGATCCGCGGCATTGTCTTCCGAGCCTTGGGAGGAGAAACTTTAGGCTGCTTGGCCACCTTCTTCGTCGGCTCCGGAGTCGACGTCCGAGTGCACTTCTGAGTATTGGCACTCGGAGCCACGCTTTTCCCGCGCCCGCCAGACGGATCATGCTGTTGTTTGGATCAGCGTTCAGAGCGCGGCGACGAGTCGACTTCTTCCTCCTTGTCCGACTCCTCGCTCTCCTCCTCCTCTTCTCCCGGGGACTCCCACTCGCCACTCTCCTCTGCACAGTCCTCCCCCTCCTGGTCCTGCTCCAAAGCATGTTCGCCATTGGCATCGAATGCATCTCAGTGAATACCTGCAGAGCAAATCGATCGAGTGAGAGTCAGCCAACATCAAGTACAGTCGGAACGTGAGCGGGAACAAGTCGGAACAATGAGTATAGTTTGTCGGGCGGGTTGTCGTCACATAAAGGGACGACTCGCCTGGATCCTCTAGGGTTGTCCTGATTGCCTGTGGTACCCCTCAGCCACAAAGCTACAGTTTTGGATGGCACCTCTTCTGGATGGACCCGAGCGGTGTCGTCCGATCCGGAATACAACCACATCGGCTGATCGCGAGCCTAGAGAGGCTGGATGCACCGACTGAGGAACATTTCCAGCAAGTCCAGGCCGGTAACGCCATCATTGATGAGCTAGACCACTCTGTCCACCAACATCCTCGGCTCCACGGTCTCTTCAGTGGTTACTTTCAGTGGAGCAGGAGTCTGAATAAGGTCGAACGAGAAGTGGGGAAGACCGGTCGACTGACCTGGAGCTACGATGTCCTGGCAGTAGAACCAGGACGACTGCCAATCTCTAACAGATTCAAGGAGAGTCACGGCGGGAAAGGCACTCCTATTCCTCTTTTGGATACCTAACCCCCCGCACATCTGGATGACATGGGTTTTCGAGTCACTCGACTTCGCCTTTTTAACCGACTGGGAACGAATGGTGAAGATATGTTTGAAGAGACCCCAGTGCGGTCGACACCCTAAGAAGTTCTCACACATCAATACAAACGCAGCTAAGTACGTGATGGTGTTGGGAGAAAAGTGATGGAGCTGCGTGCCGACGAAGTTCAAAAATCCCCGGAAGAAAGGGTGCGGAGGGAGCGAGAAACCTCGGTCGACATGAGTGGCAAGCAGAACACACTCACCTGGTCGAGGTTGTGGTTCCGTCTCCCCCTTCGGCAGCGTCGCCGATCCCTTGGCAATCAGCCCGGACTCCTCCAGTTCCGTCAGATCCTCCTGTCGGACCGAAGACCAGATCCAATCGCCCTAGATCCAGCTTGGCGGCAGCCCCGCACGCGATGACGACCCGCGGCTCTGCTTCTTGCCTTTCGCCGCCCCCATCGCCTTCTTAGCATGCTCTAGGGCCGCTGTCTTGTCCTTCACCATGGCGTGGGGGCAGCGGCGTCGAGAGCGGAGGCGCTGGGCGTGGTGGAGAAGCGGAGGAGAAAGAAGGGGGAGTAGGCGTGCACGGTACAAGCGCCTCGGCCCCGTTACCTTATAAAGGGTCACTTCCGAGTGACTGACGCGTGGGACCAGGCAATCCCGTCAAATCCCGCAACAGTTGCATGCAGCGTACGTGGCGAAAAAGGTGGCGCGGTAATCGAGGCATCTCTACTTATCTGGACCGCCCGTTTCGGCGCTCTCCGGCCCGCGCGCTTCCCCGAAATTTCGTATCCCGCAAAATCCAGGATACACCGCAGACAATCACGCCTAAGATCTCATGCTCAGACACAGCACTCGACGCATGAGGTCACTAGTTCAGTCGACAGGTCACTGAATGGATCAACGCGACTGAGATGACACCGAAGTTCCAACGCGGGCATTCGGTCTTGCAGAAAACACTCGCGAAGACACGAAGCTTGGATCAGGTTCAACTTCGACCTACTTTCCACTCGCACCTTAATCCATTCGGGGCTAATGACGAGAATACAGACCTGGGGTAGGGTCATAGGCCTGACCTATACGTCCTACCCAAGGCACTACCCCGGAAGATAAAAAGACCAAGAGACAACAGGAGAACACTGGTCGGGTGCGTCGAGTGCAATCCACTCGACGGTCGTATCACTCGACCATATGGAGAGTCACTCGACTTATCGAAGACCAGGAGTCAAAAGGACACTCAATGGCCGGACGTTCACCGGCTTAGCTTTTATGAGCATTAAGAGTATTTAAGGCTGGCATTACCAGTAATGCCCCTTACTTTATGTACATTAAGCACCTTGTAATGGAGGCGGGCGGGGGTCCTGGCGCACTCTATATAAGACACCCCCCCTCCTCTGGGACAAGGGTTCGCACCCCCTATAATACAACACGCATAATCCAATCGACCGCCTCCGGGCACCGAGACGTAGGGCTGTTACTTCCACCGAGAAGGGCCTGAACTCGTAAACCTCGTGTGTACACCTTCACCATAGCTAAGATCTTGCCTCTCCATACCTACCCCCTTTCTACTGTTAGTCTTAGGACCACGACACCCGCCACGTGGGCACAACCCACCTGGGCGTGCCAGGGAGCCCAGGCGCGCCCTAGTGGATTCTGCTCCCCTCGGCCCACCTCTGGTGCCCCTCTTCTGGTATTTAAGTCATTTTGACCTAGAAAAAATCAGGAGAGCACTTTCAGGACGGAGCGCCACCATCTCGTGGCGGAACTTGGGTAGGAGCACTTCTGCCCTCTAGTGGAGCGATTCTGCCAGGGGAACTTCCCTCCCGAAGGGGGAAATCATCGACGTCATCATCACCAACAACTCTCCCATCTTGGGGAGGGCAATCTCCATCAACATCTTCAACAGCACCATCTCCTCTCAAACCCTACTTCATCTCTTGTGTTCAATCTTTGTACCAAAACTATATATTGGTGCTTGTGGGTGACTAGTAGTGTTGATTACATCTTGTAGTTGATTACTATATGGTTTATTTGGTGGAAGATTATATGTTAAGATCCATTATGTTATTTAGTACCCCCCTGATCTTGAGCATGATTATCATTTGTGAGTAGTTACTTTTGTTCTTGAGGTCACAGGAGAAATCATGTTGCAAGTAATCATGTGAACTTGATATGTGTTCAATATTTTGATGATATGTGTGTTGTGATTCCCTTAGTGGTGTCATGTCCACATCGACTACATGACACTTCACCATATTTGGGCCCAAGGGAATGCATTGTGGAGTAGTTATTAGATGATGGGTTGCGAGAGTGACAGAAGCTTAAACTCTAGTTTATGCGCTATTCCATAACGGACCGATTGGATCCAACAGTTTAATGCTATGGTTAGAATTTATTTTTAATACTTTTCTCATAGTTGTGGATGCTTGCGAGGGGGTTAATCATAAGTAGGAGGTTTGTTCAAGTAAGAACAGCACCCCCACATACCAAATTATCAAAGTAGCGAACACGAATCAAACCAACATGATGAAAGTGACTAGATGAAATTTCCTTGTACCCTCAAGAACACTTTGCTTATTATAAGAGAGCGTTTTGGCATGTCCTTTGCCTCAAAAGGATCGGGATACCTTACTGCACTTTTTTACTACTATCTTTACTTGCTCGTTACAAATTATCTTGCTATAAAACTATTCTGTTACTTACAATTTCAGCACTTGCAGACATTAGCTTGCTGAAAACCACTTGTCATTTCCTTCTGCTCCTCGTTGGGTTCGACACTCTTACTTATCGAAAAGGCTACAATTGATCCCATATACTTGTTGGTCGTCATGCTGTGGGTCCAATTTTAGCTTGTCCTTGCTTGTGGCTGTCGGCTCTTCTTTGGCACTATCTTTAGCCAAGATAGTAGGATTTCCTGGCTCTGTATAACCTGTGCCAGTTATAATGACATCTTCAGTGGCTTTCTTAAGAGGGATTTCTTCAGTTGGCTTTTGAGGAGTTGGCAACTTGGGACTTGGCGGGTCTTTGTGAGTAGCCGAGTTGATACATGTATTCATGGGCTCTAGAACTGTGACATCAATTTGTGGCGGTGGGTCATTGGTAAGATTGTCAGGATTCTCTAAGGCATCAGGGGCCTCTGGCACTTGCTTCTCCGACTTAGTAGTGTTTTTTTGAAGAACCACCCACCTTTTGTTTTTTGCCTGCTTTTGCTACATCGCTGCAACAAGAGTACAAGAATTCATGAATATATTATTGCAATTCATGTGTGAATAAATACAAATACTTACCCATGGGCAACCTTGAAGATAGGCATTTAAGTTCCTGTAGAGTCGCCGGATGATGGAAGCGTGTCCTGGTAATTTGAGTTGGAAGGTTTAAGAGGTTGACGTATAAGACCGGCTAATGGATAAAGATTCGGGCTATGAGGCACCTCATTTCAACACTTGCGAGGGGCAAGTGTATTGGGTAAGCTGGATACGAGATCTTCAGTACCCTCGCTCCGGGTCTTGCGCCTTAGTTCATGTTGTTGTTTCTTCAAAAGAAAATTGGGATCCAAATGAGCAAGAGGATGTGAAAATCTTACTTTCCGGGTGACCCGCCGAGTTTTTTCTCTTGGCAAGGGTTCTAAGTCGGAGGAAATTATAGTTACCTCTACTGCGTCTGCATGACTGGTCTCTGCCTCTTCTTGAGAGAGATCTTCATCAATAAGTTGCATAAAAAGAAAGCCAAGGGAATCAAGTTCTACCTGTGACTCATCATCAAGATGGAGTAACTCTTCGGTTGATAGTTTCTTGCGAAGATCTGGACTCTTAGTCTTTGTTTTGGGCTTCTTGGTTGGGGCGGTGGCTTGAAGTTTATTTTTCCAGAAGGGAGAATCGGCCTGTACATATATGAGCAAAAGAAAATTCAAATAACTGTGAAAGTAAAAGACATGGATGAAAACATGATGAAAGTTTGATCTGATTGCTTACAAGAGGAGTCGGGTTAAGTGTGCAGAAAGGGTTCAATCCCACTTTACTGCAGGTTTCCAGAGATTCGCCAAGCAGTGTCTTGACCATCTCATTGTTCTCTTGGTCAGTCAAACGAGTTTAATTGTAGCGCTACAAGTCTTTGGGGTCACCAGTGTACTAGCACATTAAGCCGTTGCACCCACTTAATGGTAGAATCCTCCAGGTGACCCAGCAGCGGACAAGATCAACTCCAGTTATGCCATTGGCGAGTAAGGCCCTTATCTTTGAAAAAGTGGTAGCAAAGGGGGCCCACTCAGCAGTAGTTAAGAGGTTTGGAAGCTGGCCATCGGTGGTGAGCCGGTAGGAACAGAAACCCGGCAAGGGGTTTTCTCCAGCTATGGAGGTATCTCTACAGTAGAACCAAGTAAGGTTCCAATCATTAGGATGACCGGGAAAGGCGGCTGAAGGAAAGATTACATCCCTTCGTCTTTGGATGGAGACGACTCCGAGCTCAAGACTGGGCCCATCTGACATCTCAGTTTGGCGGTTGATACAAAAATAATCTCTGAATAGATCGACATAGGGTTCTTCCCCAAGGTACACTTCACAGAGCACTTGGAAGTTGCGTATGTTGGAGACAGAGTTGGGGCCGATGTCTTGTGGATGAAGGTTATAAAAGTGTAGAACATCTCGAAAGAACTTTGACCCTGGGGGGAGAGAAACCGCGGAGGAGGTGGTCTGGAAAGATGACAACTTCACCTTCCTTAGGCTCAGGAGTAGTCTCAGCACCTGGGACTCGCCAGTGGATGACATTTTGTGTTGGTAAGACTCCTATGGTAACATACTCATTCAGAGAGAGCTCGGTGACTCTAGAAGCGACCCAATCAGAAGAAGTGGGAGTCTTGGTCATTGTTGGTGGGTTAAGAGCTACGGCCTGAGAACAGAAGTATGGCGGGTTAATGTTACGGTGATAGGCCGCCTGATGGTTATAGATTCATATTTAAGCCGACCACGTGCTGGCGGGTTACAGATTCATCATTAAAGTCGGCCAGATGTTGGCGGGTTATAAAGACATTATCTAAGCCACCCAAAACATAGAACGGCGGGTCAATAATCTACAGATCTGAGATTGTGGAATTCCTGCTAAGTGTTGGACAAACAAGTTTTGTGGATTACAGTTATAATTATAGATCTATGGCAGTTTGAAAAGGGGGCAAAATTTAAACCTAGAACATGGCCACGGAAGGTCTAGTAAGCTAGGTATTGATTTTCTCAGGGAGAAATTATATATCTAAGATTGGAGACAAACGCTAAAACCGCTACCACACTGTTTTAGTCTTGTTTTTGGATGGAATTAAGCAACATATTGATGAGCTATGATGAACATGGACGAACACAGCAAACACCGACGAACTAGGGTGACCTAATGCAGATCTGAAGTGAAGAAAGATGAATACCTGGCAATGCTAATGAGTAGCAGGAGTGTGCCACGAGTTTCTGGTCCAATCAGGTTGATGCAACGGCCTTCTTGAGGTCGCAGGTGAAGAATTGCGGCGGCAAACCTCCGGTCGCAATGATGACGCGAGGAAGACGAAGAAGAGAGGGAGATGGGGTTGGAAGTAAAAAAGAGGGACCCCCATCCCTATTTATAAGGGAAGAGTTAAACAGTGAAATGGAAGGTGCGGAGATCGAGGAGGCATCATGATTATCCCAATAGTGGAGCGCCTCGATTCTCGGATGATTAATTAATGCAGAAGGATCTATTGTGATGTCATAGAATTTTTCTGGATTTGTTTTACGTGACATCATGGTGGGTTATGGTCATTTGTTTAAGATTAAAATGTTTGGAGGAATCAAGGAAGACTCGCCAACACGACGAAGTGAAGATTGACATGAACAGGTTCAAATCAACTTGGGGCCTAATATTTGGGATATAACCCCGCGGTGTGACCTGCCTAGGAGGGGTCGGGTTACACTATTGACGAGTCAATGATAACGTTTGAAGAAGGCCCAAGAGGCCCAATGAAGAACCCGAAGGGCGGCTTACATGGTGAGCCGCCGGAGGCCCAAACACAGATGAGGGTGTGAGATTCGGTGCTTCTAAGTTGCCCGACAATGACTTGTCTAGAAAGGCAAGGTGATTTAGAACCCGGGTCGGTCACGTTGTGTGATCCAACTAGGGCTCTTGTAAGCCCAGGGCCTCGACTTGTGTATATAAAGGTGAGACCATGTGGCGGGTTAGGACAAGAAACAATTGAACGATAGCTAGGTCAAGTGATTTCGCTCCCTTGTAATCAACACCCTAGCAATACAACTGAAAGCAGGACGTAGGATTTTACCTTGTTGTGAGGGGCCGAACCTGGGTAAACCCATGTCTCTCGTCCCGTTCAACCCCTTCCAGCTAACCTACGCTGCGATGGCTCCACGCTCAAGTTCTTTTGTAAGGACATCTGCCGTGAAAAAACCACGACAGTGACCGCTCTCAAAGGTCCCTTAGTAGAATCACGACACCTTGCAGTGTGCAAGGGCATGAGGAATTATGAAGGCCCTAGTGGCATTTTGGGGAGCATTGTGCCTCCACACCTCTCTAACGGAGATTAGCATCCCTAGGATGTGAACTCCAGGATACATCGTCATCTTCGTGTGCCTCGGTTATATCTTACCCGAGCCCTTTACTTATGCACATTACTTTGTGATATCCATAGTGTTTCATGTTATAGATCTTGCTATCACTTAGAGCATCTCCAATAGAAGACGTAGGTGAAAAAATAACTACCTTTTGCATCTCCGAGGTCCAAAATCGCCGCTCCAACAGACGCTATAGATGAAAAAAAATTACATCACCACCTCCTGGAGATGTAAACTACAACACCTCACGGTGCATATTTGCATATCCACCTATAGGAGATGTAAAAATGTGTTCACCCGCCAACCGCCCATCTACCACTTCCTTTCCCTTCCGTGTGATCAGCAGCCGCCCGCCCGCCTCCACCGCCGGCAAAATCCGCACCAAATCGATGCCCCCACCCCCTGCCTGAGGCCCGCTGGTCCCACCGCGACTTCGCCCCTGTCCCCCGCTGCCTGCCTCCTCGGCCAGCCACCTGCCCGATCCCCTTCCCAGCGCTGCCATCGCCATCGGCTAATTACGGGCACCTTCGGCGCCGCCCTGTGCTGCCGCTAACCGGTTTTCTTCCTCTCAACCTCCCTACCCATTCATCTTCTCCACCGGCCAATCCCGACCATCCCCTCCGCCCCTGGTGAGCGGCAGTGGGAGTGCGACCCGACCTGCAACGGGAGTGCGCGAGCTTCTATTCGGCGGCGCTTGATCTGTGCGTCTTCTCTGCCATGCTGCTTGTTGTGGAATTGTCACGTCATATGTCCTAGCGAAAGGACTTAATCATGGAGCCATCGCAACTAGGAAGCTTAAAGGGGTTAAACGGGACAAAATACACGGGGTTTATACTGGTTCGGCCCCTTGCGGTGAAGATAAAAGCCTACGATCCAGTTTTGGGTGGTATTGCTTATGTCTCGATTACCAGGGAGCGATTCCGCTTGACCTAGTTCTCAATATGTGGTTACTTGCCCTGAACCGCTGCCGGGTCGTACCTTTATATACAGAGGTCGACGCCCAGCGGCTTCACAGAGTCCCAGTCGGCTCATAAACAATGTCCGGCTCGGTCTCTCTCTATTCTTGCCTTACAATGCAAGTTATATACATTTGGCGGTTTATCTCTACGGGCCTTAAGTCGCCTTTGGGCTTTGGGCCCTTAACTGAACCGCCATCTTCAAGCATCGTCTTGGGCTGGAGAATCATCATAGGTATAACTCGGCCTCTCCTGGGCGGGTCATACCCAATAGTTATATCCCCAACATTAGGCCCCATATTGATTTGAATTAATTCATGTCAATCTTCAACACTTGAGAAAATCTTCTGTGCTTCCCTGCGTGAGAGTCTATAACCCGTCATGACGTCATCTTCTGAATCTTTGATAACCCGCCATGACATCACCTGTCATTAATTCACACTGTGCCCCACATATCTCAACGGATCCTTATCTTAATATCGGTCCCGAGAAACGAGGCGTCTGACCAGTTGGATAACCATGTTTTGGTCTCCTTGATTTCCATGCCCACTCATGAGTACTTATAAATAGGAACGACCAGTCTTTCCTCATTATCCCCCTTTCCGTCATCTTCCACCTCTCGCACCCTCCTGCCTCTCGAGCTCCGTCGCCACTGCAGAGCGCACCATCATCCTTGTCCAGGCCGCTGCATCACCCTGAATCGATCCAGAGAACGGCGGCGACCCTCCGCAGCAGATCTACAGCCGTAAGTTTTTGCTTTTCCGCACCTCAGATCCACATTAGGGTTTGTGAGTTTTTCTGTGTTCTTCATAGTTCATCATGGTTGTTTCGTAGTTCCTCCACCACAGCCCTTTCGATCAAAATGTAATATATAACTCTTGCGTGGTTGTTTTGCTTCCACTTTTGATACCAATAGATCCCCTTTTTCCGTGAAGAGACCTCATTAGAGCTCACGAACTCATCTATGCTGGCTTTTTAGGTCTAGATTATTTCCTTTTTCTGAGCATCCGCTGATCCAAAATAATGATTGCAGTCTGTGAAACTTGTTTGTATAACACTTAGCCGAATATCTGCGTTTTGATATGTCCACCTAGCCATGGTGGTTCAAACCGCCGGCTTAAATTGCAGTGCTCAATAGACAACATCAATTACTCATGGCGGCTTAAAACCTGACTGCTCACGGCGATTTAAATAACCTGACGTAACTAGTCATATACCATTAGGCCCTTTTATAAGTCGCCAATCTGAACATGTACTTTTAATATTTCCTCCTCCGGCTTAGTATTGAACCGGCCATTTTTACTCTTGTTTAGGCTTCCTCCTTCACAATGCCGCCCAAGACAACCACTTCATGCAACTGGGTTATGTCCATTATCACTGAGAGTACCTTTGACGATTATGTGGAAGTTGGCTATCTGCCCAAAAGAGATGTCATGTCATACCGTGCTCCTGATCCAATGGAGGGAAAGTCTCAGCCCAAAGAAGGTGAGGTTATCGTCTTCACGGATCACATGAACCGGGGCTTCTCGCCACCCAGCTCAAAGTTCTTTAGAGATGTTCTACACTTCTTTGACCTCCATCCTCAAGACATCCGACCCAACTCTGTGTCCAATATATGCAACTTCCAAGTGGTTTTTGAAGTGTACCATGGAGAAGAGCCCAACCTACTCCTTTTTTGAGAGCTGTTTTATTTAAACCGTCGAACGAGTATTCCAACGGACCGAGTTTGGAACTAGGCGGGGTCTCAATCCAACGACGGAGAGACGTAATCTTTCCTTATGCACAACCGCCGAGTCACCCCAAAGATTGGAACCAGACTTGGTTCTACTATCAAGACACCTCTCCAGCCGACGAGAACCCACTGCCCGGCTTTCATGCTCTATGTCTTGACTCCAATCATCAGCTTCCTGACAAAATAACATCCGCTGAATGGCAAATGCTCGCCCCCACTCTTGCAAAAATTAAAGCACTACTGGGGAATGGTTTAAATGGCATTGATCTGGTTCAGTGTTGGGTCGCATGGCGGATCATCCCGTTGAGCCGCCTCTCCGGATTAATGTGCAATTACACTGGTGATGCAAAGGATCCTCTGCGCCACAACCCTGACGACTTACCTGACGATGTTATTGATGATATGACAAAGTCACTTCTGAATGAGAGCCTGGTCGATTGCGGCAAAGTGGGCCTGAGCCCTTTCTGAAAGGCTAAGCCGGCTCCAGCGGTAAGCCACCAGAACCAATTATTTTAGTTTTATCTTTTATGTTTCATCATAACTCAAACTTTAACTGTCTTTCATAGGATGATGAAAAATTCTGGAAGAAGAAATATGATCATGAGGCTGCCAAGAGAGCCAGGAAGGCAAAGAAAGCTACCAGGAAAACCGCCGCTTAGAAAAGAGGGAAAAACCCCAGTGCTTCCGATTTACTTCAGCTGGACGACTCTTCTGAGTTGGAGGTAACCCTTGATTATCTTGGCCCTTTGTTTAACCACCTTATTGAAACTGATTACCATCAGGGTGACATGGGAACAAGTCCGGGAGTGACTGAAGAGGTAACTATTATTTCCTCCTTCGACTCAGAGCCTTTGCCAAGACAAAAAGTCCGAAGAGTAACCCGGAAAGTAAGATTTTCACATCCCTTAGCTTACTAGGATCCTCACTTTATTTTGAAGCGACATATTCATGAAAACCGGAGGCAGACCCGGACCAGCAAAGAAGCGGAGCTCACCTTCGGTTTACCAAATATGCCAAGGAAACATCGGAATGAGGTCATCTCCGTCTTAGATCCCTTTTATCCTTTGGTGGGTCTCACTCGTCAACCACTCAACTCTTCTGACTCGAATTATCAGGAAACTTCACCTTCGTCTGGCGACTCAATCCAGTCCAACCTGCCCGCTTTTAAGATCGCTCT
The DNA here is from genome assembly GCF_002162155.2 of Triticum dicoccoides. Classification (NCBI taxonomy): domain Eukaryota; kingdom Viridiplantae; phylum Streptophyta; class Magnoliopsida; order Poales; family Poaceae; genus Triticum; species Triticum dicoccoides. Next base: position 71,571,025 of record NC_041387.1, on the reverse strand, counting down.
AGGGTAATGATGGTTCACTTATCCTGTATTCAGTTCAATTCTTTATACTTGTACTAACCTTTTTAATCTTATGCAGTGTAAAAGCAAAACCCAGCAAGAGGGTAAAGAAGAATAAGACGCCCGACAAGCCAATTGACCACGAGCCGAAACTCCAGATGGCCGCGCCTGATGCCTCTATTCCTGAGCCGCTGCTTGAACCGACTCATGACACGTCAGCATCGACTACTGACCCGCCTATGGAGCAAACCACTGACATCCTTGAAAATCTTGAAGTCCCTAGCCCGACCAAGGCAGACGACCCTCAAGATGCTGACGTGGAAATTACCAAAACTGGCTATACTTAGCCGGGGAGACCCATTGTGCTTGCCAAGTTCTCTGCCAAGGAGGAGCACCTGAGCCGCCGCAAGGTCAGATTTGACATTGCTAATTATACTCATATGAGCATTGGGGAAGTTTTTTCTGGCTATCTTAGCCAAGTGAACAGCAGCCGTGACCTCGAAGTTGATATGGTGAAGCAAATTCACCAGAAATTTGAGGTATTAACTCTTCCCTTCACTGAATCATCCTTACTATGCCATCCCCCAAGTCTATTGCTTATAATGAATATGTTGTAGACTTAGAACAAACATATAAACATTAGTAATATTCCTTGGTTAAACCTGTAAAAAAACAAGCTTAATCCATAGTCCCCAGGGGCCGGTTTAATCAAAATGAATGAGCCGGTCCTTCACATGTTATAATACTTGTGTAGATTTAACAGCAATATGCATTAGCCCCCAAGTGCTAAGTATTTTGCTTGCAAAGTTATTGGGACTTACTCTCATGAACCGCCACTTGAACAGAATCTTTTGGTAGACATTAGCCCCCAAGTGCCAAGTGTTACTGCTTGCAAAAGGCTTGGGACTTTAATAATGTCTAGTACTGTTCATGATTTGGACTTGGTAATTGTACAGGTTGCCACCACCCAACTTCAATCAAAAGTGTCGGACTTGAAGAGCCGCCTGGAGACACAAGAAACTGAAATCCAAAGAGCCAATTCAAAGTTTGAATTCAGTGTGTCCGAACAGGAGAAACTGAAGACGGACTTTGAAGCAAAGAAAAAGGCCTGGGTTGAAGAAAAGATCACCTTGACCCATCGAGCTGAGAAAGCAGAGGCGGCTTTTGAAGAGGCGACCACTGAACTGTCTGGTTTAAAACGCCATGTATCTCAGATGGTCTCGACAATCTTTGATAAGTCGCCCTACAAGTGTCAAATATCGAATCTTTGCAACGATCATATGACTTATCATTAACTCACCTGATATTGTTATACAGGTCCCAGGAATACAAATCTCAATCAGGACATGCTGGTTAAACTGAAAGCGGTTTACACGCTTGTGGAGCAACTGTACACTGGATCTCAGCGTGCTTTAGCCATAGTTGCCTTGTCAAACGAAGTCCCCACACTCCTGGCGGATGTGCTAAAGAAGCTTCGGTGATGCATGAGCGTTTCAATGAATTAAGGCGATCGTCTGCAAGAGTGGGAGCCTTGGCTGCCTTAAGCCAGGCCAAGGCGTGGCTACCAGAATTAGACCCGACAGATATCGCCATTGGGTATCCAAGCCTTAAAGAGGATGGCACTTTGTTTAAACAAGAGGACTTTGCCGCGTGCGTGAAGGGAATACGCACTGTGGCCACTCTGATTGCTGATGAAGCAGATCTCACCAAGTACCAGCCGGGTTATGATGCGGAGAATCGGAGGATACCAGCGCCACGTTATAAAGTGACAAGCCTGATCCCAGCAATCCGTAAGCATACCTTCGCCCCTAAAGTTGACCCAGCTAGATTAATTGATGATAAAGCTGAATTTGAAGCTTTGAATGGCATTGATTGGTCATCATCAACCTTCCAGGACAGGGAACAGGTCGAAGGAGCGGAAAGGGTTGATCCGGAGGCGTCAGGTCAACCTGAGAATTAACTCAGTCGGGCGGCTCATATTTGCAGCCTGCTAAAAAACAATTTAATCATGTGGACTCAGGGAGTCATGTAATAGAATATAAATGACTTTGCTTGTCGTGCCATCGTGCATGTTTTGGCGCTCAACATTGTTAAGTCGCCATGTTATACTCGCCCCTTTTATATTTCTTGTCTATGTTCCTTGTCCAAAAGAAAGTTCTTAAAACATCCTGCACGCACAGAATAGATCACAAGAACTCTCGGCGGTTTACCGCATGGCGAGTCATAAATATCCCACATATAAGTACTGATGTGAAAATAAGAGTTTATACTACCGGTTTAGATGACCTGAGCAGTAAGGGTGATAACCCACTCTTTAGAAGCCATGACTTCCATCTGTATGATGTTTTCCATATGCTTGGCGACTTATCGTTCATAGTCAAGCCAGGTTAAATAGAGACCTCATATATATGCTTTAAACATGAAAAAAGGGTCTCAAGACAAACTCAAAAATATACTTAAGTCCAACAAAGAAAACAAAATGAGGCTTCTGGTTCGAAAACAACCAGTAAACCGGACCAAAGGGGTTAAGGTGAGATTTGAATATGATCATGTAGCCCCCAGTGGTTTTGGCGTTGCGCCAATCAAGAGGGTACCGACAACTATGTTCTCTTTGGTTCGAATACGACCTATGTTTGAACAGGAAGCCCCCAAATGACCTTGAGAGTTTATTAATGACTCTGATTCGAATACGATCAAAGTCGGACCCAGAAAGGGGTTAAGCTATGATTTGAATACGATCAAGAAGCCCCCTTTTGGGATTGGTATTGCACCGATCAAGAGGGTATCAACAGCTATGTTCTCTTTGGTTCGAATAAGACCTATGTTTTAACAGGAAGCCCCCTGGTGACCATAAAGTTTAATAGCTAGATTCGAATACGATCATAAGCCGGATCAAGAGGGTCAAGCTAAATTCGAATATGATCAGCCCCCAATTGATCATTTGAAATTATAATGAAAACATATGATTATTGAAGATGAAAAGGACAGAGGTCCTGCTTTATTACTTATCATAATATATGCATCGTCAAAATATGTACATCATGAGAGCAGGTGGCTCAAGTGTAGTAAGGCCGAAGATGAGCGATATTCCACGGCCGGCAGGTCTCTTCCTCCGACTTACATGAGTCTTTGTGCTCTCGAACATCGATAAGGTAGTATGACCCGTTGTTCAAATTCTTGCTGACCACAAAGGGCCCTTCCCAAGGTAGGGATAACTTGTGTGCATCAGTTTGATCCTGGATAAGCCGGAGCATCAAATCACCTTATTGAAAGGTTCTGGACTTAACCCGACGGCTGTGATAATGGCGCAGGTCATGCCGGTAAATCGCCGAGCGGGCTGCTGCCAAGCCACGCTTCTCTTCTGACAGGTCAAGTGCCTCCTGAAGTTCTTGTTCATTATCAGCTTCAACGTAAGCCACCACGCGGGGTGAGTCATGACGGATGTCACTAGGAAGAACTGCCTCTGCACCATAAACCATGAAGAAAGGGGTGTAACCCGTAGATCTATTGGGGTAGTATTGATACTCCACAACACTAATGGTAATTGCTCCAGCCAACAACCCGGTGTCCGTTGCAAAGGAACCAGAAGCCGGGGCTTGATGCCTTTCAAAATCTCCTGATTGGCTCTTTCTGCTTGACCATTGGATTGAGGGTGAGCTACTAATGAGACATCAAGCCGGATATGCTCACGTTGAAAAACCTCCTCCATAGCCCCCTTGGACAAGTTAGTGTCATTATCAGTTATGATACTATGGGGGAAACCAAAACAGAAAATCACCTTTTCCATGAATTGAACCGCCATTACCGCGTCATACTTACTGACCGGCTCTGTTTCCACCTACTTTGTGAATTTACCAACCGCCACCAAGAGGTGGGACTTTTTATCCTTGGATCTTTTGAAAGGCCCAACCATGTCAAGCCCCCACACAGCAAACGTCCAAGTAATTGGAATCATCCTTAATTCTTGAGCCGGCACGTGAGCTCGCCGTGAAATTTTCTGACAACCATCACATTTACTGACCAGATCTTCTGCATCAGCGTGAGCCGTCAGCCAATAAAATCCATGACGGAAAGCTTTGGCCACAAGGGACTTTGAACCGGCATGATGGCCACAATCTCCTTCATGAATCTCACGAAGAATCTCTTGACCTTCCTCGGGAGAGACACAACACAGAAATGCCCCAGTGACACTGCGATGATGCAACTTGCCATTGGCAATCGTCATTGATTTAGATCGCCGGGTTATCTGCCTAGCCAAGCACTACTAGAAATACCACTACTAATGGCGCACCTAATATGGCCATTAATGGCGCATCACTGGTGCGCCACTGACAGCACGCCATTAGTAATTTTTACTAATGGCGCACCAGCTGGTGCGCCATTAGATCTGGTATACTAATGGCGCACCACCTGGTGCGCCATTAGTATATGCGAGGGTGCGCCATTAGTATGCCTCCCAGTTGGCATGTACACCCAGGTGCTTTGGCATACTAATGGCGCACCACCTCTGGATGCGCCATTAGTAACCGCAGCATACTAATGGCGCACTACCCGGTGATGCGCCATTAGTATGCACTGTCATACTAATGGCGCACTGTCGTGTGATGCGCCATTAGTATGAATATTAGGTTTTTTTATTTTTTTATTTTCTGTTTTTTGCGCAGGTTACAAAATGTATAATTTGACAAAATATAGACAGCACACATCAACAATAGATTCATCAAATACAATAGAAGATTAGTCTTTGAATACAATTCATCATATTAGTCTCCGAATACAATTCATCATATTAGTCTCCGAATTAAAAAGACCGAACAAAGATAGAACATTATATTACAAGTCTCGAGACCGCGAGTAGCGAGTTTGTCTTCGCATTACAAGTCGATATCGATCATCTAAACTACCATCACATAGAAGAGAGCTGCGGTCATCACGATGAGCATCATCATGATGAAACTCGTCTTCATCCGGTTCCTCCAACGCTCCCTCCCCTCTCCCGCTAGATAGCGGGCATATCTAGATTCGGCCTCGGCCCTAGTGGTGTACCCTTTGTAACTGTTACCGCTGAATCGGTGAACCTGTCTCCGACACTCCTCCCAGTCATCGTAGACTCCGGGAACCTTACCCTTGTACACGACATACGTCGGCATCACTATGCACTAGCCAAACGAAACGTTAGTACCAATTCACAGACAATACATAAGCAATATATAATTATGCAACAGAACGATCGGAAGAGAAAAGCAAGACATTAATAGCATCGATTACATCTAAGTTGAACGACTCTCAAAACCAAAGAGACATACTACAAGTTCATTAAAGTTTAATTACAACATGAGCCAATCGATGTTTCAGAACTAGACAACTCGACTCAAGGGACCGGAGCGTGGATGAAGCCGCCGTCTATCGTGGGAGTCATGAAAGAACGGGCGTTGTCATCCTGCATTTGTAGCATTGTGTCGATGTCACTGTTGGACGGTTGATTTCTGAGGTAGAACTGCCCCGAGGTACAAAGGACATCTTGATGGATGATTTCCGCAAACTCCGACTGGATGCGAAAGAATTCTTGTCGGAGGTCCGCGTCCTGGATTGCCGACACGCTCGCGGCCCAATCTTGGAGTTTACTCGGTAGCAGAAGTTGATGATGGTCCCGTACGATCGCCCGCATGTGATGGATGGCGTAGTAGGCACCCTTCTGACCGCCAGGCGGCTGCTTGACGCAGCAGAACATCGTATTGTGGGAGAACACGTGCTTGCCGTACTTACGAATAGGCCTGGTGAAGGTGCCTCTAGATTGGGCGTAGCCGGGGAGAACATCATCAAGAACCTTCTTGACATTTGTGTAGTCTACGTTCGACTGACGGTCCGGGTCGAAATACGTGGCCATGGAATATTTGGGGCTTAGGAGGATGAGCGTGCAACGTGTGTCACTGCAGAAAACACGGAATGTTAAAAGAAAAACGATCGAAAAGTAAGAATTCATATGTTACGGGCCGGTTGAGGGGAGGACTTACTCGGGAAAGTAAGGCACGAGGAAGTTATCCTTATCTTGGTTTGCCAGAATGACGCCTTCGAGGTAAGAACTCGCGACTTGCCGGTCCCCAGCGCTGCCCAAGATCTTGGCACGCATGTAGAAGGGGTCGACTATCACGATGTCCGGGGTCTTGTCGCGAATGATCCGCATCTCCATACTCAGCAAAAATAGCCGAACGAAGGTGTAGTGCAGCGGATGAAGGTTAAACATAGCAAAGATGTCATCAAACCGCAGGACGATCGTACCCCCGATGTCGCCATCCACAAAGCCCTTGCCCTCTGGCACCTTGGCCACGAAAACCGGGTATGCCACATCCTTCTCTCTGAGACGCCGCTTCTCCAAAGAAAGAACACTGTCGTGCAGACTCCGCATAGCACCAGTTGCAGCATTGAGCATATTTGGTGGTAGCATCGCCCTACCCGCCACATGCACCCTCCTCGAGATATCCTGCGGTGAAGGTGGCCCGTCCTGAGCACGGATCGTACTCGGTGCCGGCTAGCTCGCACCCTTCTTAGTCTTTCTTTTGCGTGCCTTCTTCTTCTCCGGTAATGGGACCGAGTTCTGCTCACAGACCGCCTTCTTGAGTGTGTTGGGGCTGATAATATTTCGCACCTCGCCTATCTGAGGCTCGATGAAGTCGGCAGCTGGAGGCGTCTCCTGAGAGCTGAACGCCAGACGGCGCCTGTTGCAACTTGGCTTCTCCGCGGTACGAGCTAGATCGCACACGTCTTTTGTTGGGTTTGGTTCTTGAGAAGGAGGCCCCATGAAGTCGCCATCGTACCCATGCTCGGCAAAGTACTGATCGACGTTGCCAAATGTATCATCGTCGTCGTCGTCGTCGTTCTGATCCTGTGCCATATGCATGTTTGGATCCAGTGGCATAGGGATGTCCGGCACCGTTACGGCAGTCTTGCCATGGGGCCGACTTGGCGCCGGCACGACTGGCGGTGTTGTCTTTGGGGTGGTGTCCCCCGCCCCCAAACGAATCTGGCTCTTCGGCCAAAGCAGGGGCCAGCTCAGGCAGGCGCTGAGGGTCATCACGTCATCATCGTCGGCCCCGACGGGTCGAATCGGAGGTAACAAGTCGTCGCAGCCTGGCAGCACCCGAACCAGTTGAACCCTAAACAAGTTGGGTGGCATCTGGGTACCGTGGAACAAGGGGTTGCCCGGTTGAACGATTTTTCCCTTGGCGACATCGACCAACTCGTTGTTCACGAAGTGGAGGAGAGTGCACGGAACGTCGGCGGCGCCCTGCGAAAACATGTAGGGCGTCAGGGATGCCCAGTCAAAGGCAAGGAGATGAAGTCCTCGGCCGAGAGAGGCTTAATTAGTTACCGTGATGATGGCGTCGAGCTCGGCTAATGTCGAGGCACCGCCAACGGCGGGCGTGCAGTTGACGGAGCGGCCGCTTGCTGAAGAGGTGCTGGCCGGCGTACACCCGGGTGCATTAAGCTCCCGTGCCGGCATCGGAGACACCAATGCCGCCTCCGCCGGAGGCACCAATGGCCCCGCCATCGCATTATGCGAGTTGCTGGCCGTGAAGCTAGGAATCGGGGGCGGCCCCTGTTGGCCGCCCGCAATCCACGCACTCAACCCCGAGATCAAGGTAGGCACAAGGGCGGTGATAGTCGCTCCGAGTCGTTGTTCCACTTGCTCTTGGACAATCTCCGGAATCCGCGCCACCTGTGCCTTGAGTTCTTGAACCTCTCGCGCCTGGCTTTCCGAGCTGGTCTTTTTCTCCTTCCGCACACCAGCGGTATAGTATGACCCCCATTTTGTCGACAAGCCTTTGCCGGCCACACGACCAGCTGACGTCGGCTTACTGAGCTTATCCTTGTTCTTCATTATATTCAACCCCCTATTTAGAGTGGTGTCCCAAGGGTTGCTCTGAGTCGACCCCGCGCTACTGCTTTCAGTCGCCTGCGGAAGGAATGTGAACCATTTAGAAATTCGGCTTCATTAATTAGAATGCAACCATATGGAGCTAATTACGCGGGGGTGTATTCCTTACCAGAACAAGCTCAAGCTGCCTGGTCTTCGGATCCGTGGTAAGCTCCTTTGTTTTCGGGTCCTTCTTGTACCGGGCCCTGACAAAGTTCCTGGTCTGCTTGTCACCGTATTTATCGAAGAGGGGCGGTAGGCCTTGCTCGGCACGGTCCGCCTCCTCCTGTCCCATATAGGCTCCGCCACTCTGTAACCGCCGGGACCGAGTGTGTGTTCCCCTATGTTCAGCTCCCGCATTTGTTTCCCCCACTCACTTGATTGGGAGCTTGCGGTGCTCGAGCAATTGATCTTGAAGTCGTTGTAGTCATCTTCGGTGATCGAAGGATTTTTCTCCTTGATCTTCTCATAACTCTCACCTTTCTCGATCATTCTCTTCACATTGCTTTTCCAAGTAGACAGGGCCTTGCTCATCTTCGTGAGGGCAGCATTGTTCACTTTATTCCCTTTGAGGCTTGTGTTTTCGAATTCAGCGGGGAACTTGTATCGTTCGTGCAGCTTCGTGAAGAGGAGGTGGCGCAAATTCCCCCGGTCAGGATGCCTCAGGTTCTTGGTGTTGATCGAGACGGTGCTCCGGACAATGCACCCGAGCTGAAGCGAGTACCCCTTGACTATTCGTTCGGGCGCCGTTGGATTCCCGTTGGAGTCCACTTCAGTAACTTCCTCCTTGAGGGTGCGGAGCACGATCGGGCGCCGGTCCTTCCGTTGCCTCTTCGGCTGGCTGCTATCTGTGCGTGCGCCGCCATCATCAGTGGTGGCATCCTCGGCGGCACCATCAGTGGTGGCATCAGTGTGGTCATCCTCGGCGGCACCATCCGTGGTCTCAGGATCGGTGCGGAAGGCGGCGGCCTCATACAAGTGAGGTTGTTCCTCCATCTCCTGGGACAGCTCCCAGAATGCCTTGCCGCCCGAACCCCCGGCCTCATCGTTGTGGGCCATGTTTCTCTCTAAATAGAAACAAAGTTTGGTCAAAAAGTTGGTTATTGTCAAGGAACAAGATCATGGTCTCATCATTTAGGGTTTGTCGACACCGAGGCATCCTAAAATCTAAGCTTTTATCATTGAGGGTTTTTCGACGCCAAGGCACCCTAAAAGCCTAACTTTTCATCATTTCGGTTTTTATCGACACCGAGGCACCCTAAAAGCCATGCATTAGTCACAAGTACGCCGGGGCACTTGATCCTACTTAATTAACTACTAAGATACCCCGGCCCATGCATTAGTCACAAGTACCCCATATGTCCTATTTTTAGCAAAGTCATGCTAAAATTCACGGAAAATTTCAGCATGACCTTTGCTGAAAATAGGACATATGGAGTACCCGGATTTGCTGGAACGGAAGTTAATCGACATTCCAGCAAACTCAAGGGCCTCTCGGGTGGACAAGGCAAAAAAGGCCTCCATCACAACATGGAAAATACATTGGCATGTGGACTGGAATGTGGCTTCATTTAACAACAACAGTTTCACACAGAAAACAGAGCTGAATTCATTGAGATATTTGCATTGCTAGCTACATTTCAGTGCCAAATTTCACCAATTTAAGCAAAACTACCGTTTAGCTAGCTACAGTTCAGTGCCATATTTCACTGGATTAAAATAAGCACATACACATAACTGACAGCACACATACACATCACTGATTTAACGAAATTTGCACACAACTCAGTAGCACTTCATCATCATATAAAGTATATTAGCAGCAGTACAAATAAAGAGACATGATCAAAGTACTTCATAATAAACCCAAGCAACTTCATAATAAATCAATGTCCTCAGCTGTAAACTGAACTATTGTCAGGTCATGTTGTCAGGTCATGTTGAAAGTAAAATAGGACCTTGCTGTGTTTGGGACCAAATTGTTATTTGGCTATTCTAGCTGGCTTTTTTTAGCGAATTGTAACTTGTGTGAAGCTGAAACAAAGTTAACTTACATGCTCCTATATGCTCAGCTGAATTATTATAACATGTCTATCCAGTTTGCAGTTATTCTTATAGGCGATCCGTAGTTAGCGTAGCTATTGTGCATCAAGATTCGTTTTTAGTCCTAAGAAAACACAAGGTTGTCAGGGACGGTTTTTCTTTGACTGGGGTTGTTGTCGACCTGAATTAAAGATGTAGTGTTTGGCAGATCCAGTCTGCAAACTTTGTCCTACTTACTGGATCAACAATGTTCTTAATTCCATTACCTAGTGTACATACCAACAGCCATAAACAAAAGAGCAACTAATGACTGAGCCAACCAAGAGCCACAGACGAAACCAGCACATGCTTGCACATGCACTGAAGCTACAACTCTTATCAAGGTAAAAATAAAAGAGAAAATTGCTTATTCTCTCACAGATGTTGGTTTGCCGATCTGCATCAGTAAATGCGTTCTTTTTCATCCGAGGCAAATAAGCAAAAGATTGTACTAGACAGCTAATCGACAGTGTTCTTAATTCCACTAGCATATGTGTAGTTCTAAGTTCATGCACTAATAGTTTGCCTGCAGAGAGCTTCCTAACCAGGTTCGGTGTGTTTTACTATTTGATCCGTTAGGTAGCTATTATGCATCAAGATTCGTCTGAAATCCTAAGAAAACACAATAAGGTTTTCTTTGGCTGGGGTTGTTGCCGATCTGAATTAAGGATGGAGTGTTTGGCAGATCCAGTCTGCAAAATTTATCTTACTTACTAGGACAGCTGACCAATATTGTTCTTAACTCCACTTCCTACTGTACACAGTAGCGGCCATGAAGTGCATCAGTAGCAACGAGCACAGGCGCAACACAGGATAGAGCGCAGCCATGAAGTCAAGTTAACAATATCTGCCAAAACCTAATACAAATGAATCATATGAATAAAAATGATTGATGCAGAATCCAAAATGGTAACTGGCATACATCGCTGGAACCAATTGTGCATATATGGTAATTATGAGTTTTACTTTGTAGATAATTAGATACTGAATTAGAGTTGCGTTTATCTCCAAATATAGCAACCTAGTTGAAATTCCCCAAGCAATTTCACAGTTAATAAAGTACCAAACCAGCTAGAGTCCTAGTAGTCACCACTATTACTATGACCCACATTTTCATTTCACTCTAAATTTGTTTGGTTTACAGCTGTTGCCCCCCAAACAAGGTCTTGAGATCTACATTGGAACTAGTTTTGCAGTAATGGCAGCTTATGTGCTGTTGCTTATGATCAGTACAAGGTATATCAAAATAGCTGTGATCCCGGCTATCATACTTGTTTTCATTGGTGCCTTGTGGGGCAAATTCTGTGTCAAAGGAAGGTTGCGGCATAGCACCAATGAAATGGCTAACTTGGGCAGTGGCAGCGAGAAACATCAGGGTCTGCTACTAATGGTACTACTATC
>NC_041387.1:71506322-71557648 GCF_002162155.2 Triticum dicoccoides | reverse complement strand
CGAGGTGGGCTCCACAAATTTTTTTTAGCATTTAAAAAGCTGTTTGATACTTATTTGTGTTTAAATATGTTCAAACTTGTTTAAATAATAACAGTAATATTTTTTTATAAGACAGTAGCATTTAAAAAGCTGTTTGATACTAATTTTTTTTATAAGACGGTGCGCGGGGTGCGCGGGGTCGGCGGCGGCGGTTGGGTAGGGGAATCGAGGGTGCGGGGGGTCGGCGGCGGCGGCCGGTGGACTGGGGGGTGCTCGGCGGCGAGGGGGGCCGGATCTGGCAAGGTAGGATAGCGATCGAGATGGAGGGGGATCGAGATCGAGTGTCCATGAAATTTAAAAATATTCATGATAGTTCAAAAAGTACCCATGAAATACAATCGAGAAATGAAGGCTACGATTTAAATACAATCGATCTTAGCTAGCTATCTGTTCACAATCTTCTTGCCCTTCTTTTTGGCAAATGGAGTTCTTCTGTGGAACAGACGTCCTTTAGGTAGGGTGGTCCTGCTTCTTCTTGTGGTGTATGCTGCTACTTCATCATCGTCGTCATGTTCGATCCTCGGGTCGCCGTACTTGTCGAAGTCTTGCTCATTGGCTACTCCATCCATTCCGATGATCTTCCTTTTGCCTCTCCTCACGACAACACGACTGGGCTTTGGCGGGTCGGTAATGAAGAAGCATTGGTCCACTTGGGAAGCCAGTACCCATGGCTCATTTTTCGCGGTGACGTTTGCGCCCGCGGTCTTGGATTTGGCTTCGGGTATAACCATGGTGGTGAAATACCGGTCTTCTTTTATGATGTTCTTGGCCCATCTGACACGGAACATCGGGACCTTCTCTCCAGCGTAGCTCAGCTCGCAGATCTCCTCGATCCTTCCGTAGTATCTGTCCTTGTCGTTACCGGTGTAGGATTCCATCGTTACCCCGGAGTTCTGATAACCATCGCTCTTCATGTCCTTGGCCTCGGTGTAGAATGTGTAGCCGTTGATATCGTGAAACATGAGTTGTGCTCTTTGAGTATATCTCCGTCCGTCCTCTGTTGGCCTCGGTCATTGTACGTCTTTTTAATAAAGGTTTTGTGCTCTACCAACCAAGGATCGACCACGTCTATGTGTTGTAGCGCGACTAGGTTTGCTCTTTCAAAGTCGGCGAGTCGACCCTCGAAGTCGACATGCATTTCGCGGCGACCCTCACAGTGACCCCATCCAGCGAGCCTGCCGAGGTGCCTGTTGACAGGAAGACCAACGGGGTTCTCGATGCCTAGATAATTCGTGCAGTAGGAGATGCACTCTTCGGTCAGAAAGCCCCTGGCTATGCTTCCTTCTGGACGTGACATGTTGCGAACGTATCCTTTGATGACACCATTCATCCTTTCGAACGGCATCATGCTGTGCAGGAACGTCGGCCCGAGTTGGATGATATCCTCCACTATATGGACCAGCAGATGCACCATAACGTCGAAGAATGCGGGCGGGAAGTACATCTCAAGCTCGCATAGTATCACCACGATCTCTTCCTGTAGCCTTCTGAGTTGCCTCACGCCAATCGACTTCCGAGAGATGACGTCGAAGAAGTTGCATAGGCCAAATAGCGTTTCACGGACGTGCGCGTCCATGATCCCACGGATTGCAACTGGAAGTATCTGCGTCATCAGCACGTGACAGTCGTGAGACTTCATCCCGCTGAACTTCTGCTTCGCTGGGTCTAGGTATCTCCTTATCTTCCCCGCGTAACCGTAAGGAAGTTTTACTCCTAGGAGGCAGGTGAAAAACTGCTCGATCTCCTCCTGACTTAGAGTGAAGCACGCGGGAGGGTAGTCATTTCCGGTCTTCTTGGCCTTTTTGCCTTTGCGACGACTTTCTGTGTCCTGCTTCGCCTCATCATCATCATCATCATCATCATCATCATCATCATCATCATCATCATCATCATCATCATCATCATCATATATAGCGTGAAGCTCCTGCCTGATGCCCATTGATTTCAAGTCTGCCCTTGCTTTCGGCCCATCTTTGGTCCTCTCTGGCATGTTGAGCAGGGTACCAAGCAGACTCTCGCACACGTTCTTCGTGATATGCATGACATCAAGGCTATGAGGCACACGGTGGATCTTCCAGTACGGCAAGTCCCAGAAAACAGACCTCGTTTTCCATACCTTCAGCAGCGGCTCTGGCGCCTTTCGCTTCTTTCCCGGCTCTGGCGCCTTTTGCTTCTTTCCCGGCAGTGGGCAGTCTTTCCAATTTTTCAACAGCTTGTCTATTTCCTCGCCGCTCCTCGTACACGGGCGTTTTCGGGGTTCTGTTTCACCATCGAACAGATCCTTGCGTTTCCTCCACGGGTCATCGTCGTGAAGCCACCTTCGATGTCCCATGAACACGGTTTTCGAAGACCCGGGATCTCTATCTAGCTGGCGATACGTTGTGTCATCCATGCACCTTACGCATCCAGAAAATCCGTGGACTACCTGCCCCGCAAGATATCCGTAACCGAGATAGTCGTGCACCGTCGTGAGCAGTGCGGCTCTCATAGGGAAATACTCTTTCTCTGCGGCGTCCCACGTATTGGCTGGCGTTTTCCACAGCGTGTCAAGCTCCTCTTTCAGCAGCCCCAGATACAGATTGATGTCGTTCCCTGGTTGTTTCGGCCCTTCAATTAGCATACTCATGTGAATGTACTTCCTCTTCATGCACAACCAGGGGGGAAGGTTGTACATCCACACAAACACAGGCCAGGTGCTATGTGTGCTTCTCTGGCTGCCAAACGGATTGACTCCATCGGTGCTCGCGCCCAGCACGATGTTCCTTGGATCGTTCCCAAATTCTGGGTATTCGAAGTTCAATGCTTGCCACTGGCTCGCATCCTTAGGGTGACTCAGCATCTTGTCTTTTTATCTATCTCCGGATCATTTGCGTCATCTTCTCGCTTCTTCTCCTCCCTATCCGCGTGCCAACGTAGGAGCTTTGCTACCTTAGGATCCGCGAAATACCGCTGCAGACGAGGAGTGATCGGAAAGTACCACACCACTTTTCGAGGAGCTTTCTTCCTCTTCTTGTATCGAGTGACACCGCACACCGGACATATTGTAGACTCCGCGTGCTCGTCCCGATAAATGATGCAATTGTTCATGCACACATGGTATTTCACGTGCGGTAAATCCAGAGGACACACGATTTTCTTCGCCTCCTCCAAACTGGTCGGGCAGTTGTTCCCCTTGGGAAGACGTTCGTGCCAGAATGACATGTTCTCGTCGAAGCATGCGTCGGTCATTTTGTGTTTTACCTTCATCTCCAGGGCCATGAGCGTTACTTTCAGGCGGGTATCCTTGGGCCTGCATCCTTCATACAATGGAGTAACCGCGTCTAACTCAAGTTGATCCATCTTGGCTTTCTCTCGGGCGGCAGCTCTTGCGTTATCCGTCTGCTTGAGAAGCAGCTCTTGAATATGAGGGTCCTGCACCCAGCCCATCGATGGTCCAGCGTCGTCTGCTCCGCCGGCATCATCATCTTCATGATCATGCCCGTCGCCTGCTCCGGCATCTTCCTCATCATCATGTCCTGCATCTTCTACATGATGACTGTGTACAGCATCACAGTCGTGATCATCTCCTGGGGATTCTTCGTCTTCTCGCCCGCCCGAGCCGCGATGGTTGTCTTGCTGCCCTTCCTCATTTCTTGCCCGGCCCGCATGGACGACTTCGTAGTCATCTTCATCACCTTGCCACCGATAGCCATCCATGAAACCACGCAACAGCAGGTGGTCCCGCACCTGCCCGGAATCCGGGTCCGCAATAAGGCTCTTCAGCTTGCATCTTCGACACGGACATCTTATCTCCGTCTCATTCTTTTGAAGCATCTCGGCCTTCGCGGACCTCAAAAACCTATTCACGATGCCTTCGGTCATCGTGCGGACCATGGTCGCCTGCGGGGTAGAGCAAAACGATATTTTAGAACCAAACAAAAATTTGGCATGACCTTCCCTAAAAATAGGACCAAAAAGAATGCTTAATGCCAAAATTCTCGCCGAAACGGAAATGAATCAACATTCCGGCAAAATATTGGCAACTATCGCATATCAAATACCGGTACACCTCCAAACACAAACACATATGCAACACCACAAACATATGGAACACCACGAACATACATAGATCTAGCTAGGCCGTAAAAAGTGCATGTGCACATTGTTGTAAGGAGAACAACCTAAATATAGCTTCCCCCCTTACTTACCTATTAAAACAAGGTAATTTAACCACTTAATTTGAATGAATCTATGGTGGAAATGAGGTGAAAAAGAGGAGGCACCCGAGACAAGGAGGAGGTGGAGAGAATGAAGTGGGGAGAAAGTGAGTGTGTGGGTAGGAGAGGCTGTCCCAAATATCTTGTTGCTGCCCACTTACTAATGGCGCACCTCTTGCATGGTGCGCCATTAGTACTTACAACTACTAATGGCGCACTTGGGCAGGATACGCCATTAGTATGTTTGGATAGGCGCACTAGTTCAAAAAAAAATCCTATACTAATGGCGCACCCACTGCCAGGTGCGCCATTAGTAGTTACAACTACTAATGGCGCACTTGGGCAGGATGCGCCATTAGTATGTTTGGATAGGCGCACTAGTTCAAAAAAAAAGTTTCTATACTAATGGCGCACCTGCTGCCTAGTGCGCCATTAGTAGTTACAACTACTAATGGCGCACTTTGCCGGGATGCGCCATTAGTATGTTTGGACAGGCGCACTAGTTAAAAAAAAAATTTGATACTAATGGCGCACCCGTAGCATGGTGCGCCATTAGTTGTTTAAACTCTAATGGCGCATCAGATTGTGGTGCGCCATTAGTATATACTAATGGCGCACCATCTTTCTAGTGCGCCATTAGTGTCAATCCCATCTATAGCCATTTTCCTAGTAGTGAAGGTTTCATCCTCAAGCAACTCACCCCAGGTCATGTAAGCCAAATATGGCACTATCCAATCTGGGATGACATGAAGAGCCGCCACCAACTGTGCTTCCGGGTCAGGGACAGCTAAGTCTTCCTCTGTAGGTAATTTAACAAAAGGATTATGCAAAATATCCAAGAAAGTGTTCGGAGGTACCGGTTTACACTAAGATCCCAGCTGGCTTAAAAGCATCAGCCGCCTCATTCTTCCTACGATCAATGTGCTCCACTTGATATCCCTTGAAGTGTCCAGCAACAGCATCAACTTCACGGCGATAAGCCGCCATGAGAGGATCCTTGAAATCCCACTTGCCTGAGACTTTTTGAGCTACCAAATCTGAGTGTCGAAGCACCTTACCCGGCTTAAGCTCATCTCCTTATCCATCCGAAGACCATGGAGCAAGGCCTCATACTCAGATACATTGTTAGTATAGGGAAACATCAATCTTAGCACATAATAAAATTTGTCACCTCGAGGGGATGCTAAAACAACTCCAGCCCCCGAGCCTTCCAATTGCTTGGACCCGTCAAAGTGAATAGTCCAGTATGTGTTGTCCGGCTTTTCTTCAGGCATTTGCAGCTCTGTCCAATCGCTGATGAAATCCACCAGTGCTTGAGACTTGATAGCAGTGCGTGGTACATACTTTAAACCATGAGGCCCAAGCTCAATAGCCCACTTGGCGACTCGTCCTGTGGCCTCTCTGTTTTGGATGATATCCCCTAAAGGAGCGGAACTGACCACAGTGATGGGATGACCCAGAAAATATTGTTTAAGCTTCCGGTTGGCCATGAACACCCCATAAACAAGCTTATGCCAATGTGGATACCTCTGTTTGGACTCAATAAGAACTTCACTGATGTAGTAAACCGGCCTTTGAACCGAATACTCCTTACCAACCTCCTTACGCTCCACCGCAATGGCTACACTGACAGCACGTGTGTTAGCAGCCACATATAACAATAAGGGCTCCTTATCAATGGGAGCAGCGAGGACCGGTGACTCAGCTAGCTGTATCTTCAAATCCTCAAAAGCAGCGTTAGCAGCATCACTCCAGACAAAGTTGTGTGTCTTCTTCATCATCTGATACAGTGGTATGGCCTTCTCACCTAACCGGCTTATGAACCGGCTTAAAGTAGCAATACGACACGCCAAACACTGAACGTCATTGATACACCTGGGTTTTGCCAAAGAGGTAATAGCCTAGATTTTCTCCGGATTAGCCTCAATGCCTCTGTTAGAAACCAGAAATCCCAAGAGCTTGCCTCCTGGCACACCAAAAACACACTTCACCAGGTTAAGCATCATATTGTAGACCCGGAGATTATCAAAGGTCTCCCTTAAAGTCATCTATCAGGGTTTCCTTCTCTCTAGACTTCACCACAATATCATCCACATAAGCATGAACATTGTGCCCAATCTGAGTATGAAGGCAATTCTGCACACAACACTGATAAGTCGCCTGGGCACTCTTGAGCCGAAAAGGCATAGAAACATAACGGAAGGCTCCGAAAGGAGTAATAAAAGTTGTCTTCTCCTGGTCCTTAACTACCATCTTGATCTGATGATATCCAGAATAAGCATCCAAAAAACTCATATGCTCACACCCTGTCGTAGCATCAATGATTTGATCAATACGAGGGAGAGCAAAGGGATCATCCGGACAAGCCTTGTTTAAATCTGTGTAATCCACGCGCATACGCCAAGTGTCATTCTTCTTGAGCACTAGCACCGGGTTAGCCAACCACTCCGGATGAAACACTTCAATAATGAACCCGGCTACCAAGAGTCGGACCACCTCCTCACCAATCGCCTTGCGCATCTCCTCATTAAACCACCGAAGAAACTTCTTGAGCGGTTTAAACTTAGTATCAATATTGAGAGTGTGCTCAGTGAGTTCTCTCAGTACACCCGGCATGTCAGAAGGTTTCCATGCAAAGATGTCCCGGTTCTCACGGATGAACTCGATGAGCGTGCTTTCCTATTTAGGATCCAAATTAGCACTGATACTGAACTGCTTGGATGAGTCGCCAGGAACGAAATCAACAAGCTTTGTGTCATCGGCCGATTTAAACTTCATCACCGGCTCATGCTCTGTAGTGGGTTTTTTCAAAGACGTCATATCAGCCGGATCAACATTATCCTTGTAAAACTTCAAATCTTCCGCTGCACAGACCGACTCAGCATAAGCCGTGTCTCCTTCCTCACACTCTAAGGCCACTTTCCGGCTTCCATGAACCGTGATGGTCCCCTTGTAACCCGGCATTTTGAGTTGCAGATAAACATAACATGGTCGCGCCATGAGTTTGGTGTAAGTCGGTCGCCCAAACAGAGCATGATATGGGCTCCTGATTTTGACCACTTCAAAGGTTAATTTCTCAGCCATGGAATCGTGCTCATCTCCAAAGGCTACTTCTAGCTTGATCTTGCCCACTGGATATGCCGACTTATCAGGAACCACACCATGAAAAATAGTATTGGACTGCTTGAGATTCTTACCGGTTAACCCCATACGACGGAAGGTCTCATAATAAAGGATATTGATGCTACTGCCTCCATCCATGAGTACCTTAGTAAACTTGTATCCCCCAACTTGAGGTGCCACCAACAAAGCCAAGTGACCCGGGTTGTCAACCCAAGGCGGGTGATCCGCCCGACTACACATAATTGGCTGGTCAGACCGTCGCAAGTACTGGGGAACTGTCGGCTCAACAACGTTCACTGCCCTCTTGTGAAGCTTCTGGTCCCGTTTGCATAAACTCGTGGTGAAGACATGATACTGCCCACTGTTCAACTATTTTGGATGACTCTAATACCCACACTGTTGCTGTTGCTGACCCCCTTGGCCAGATTGTTGATTATAACCACCTTGGCTACCTTGATTAAAACCTCCTTGATTATTCTGGTGGCCCTCAAAACCGGAACTAGAGCCGCCACTTCCATGATTCGGACCATGAAAACTGCCGCCGCCTGAGCCACTGCCCAACCCATGATTGACATCAAACATGTTAGAATTATTGAAAGCTCTCATGATCGTGCAATCCTTCCACAGATGAGTGGCTGGCTTCTCTCGAGTGTCGTGCTTCGGGCAGGGCTCATTTAACAACTGCTCAAGAGTGGGACCTGACCCGCCAGACCGAGGAGGTGGCCTCCCCTTTCGCCGTTGATAATTGCCCTGTGCATTGGTGTTAGCCACAAACTCCAAGCTACTATCAGCCTTACGTTTGTTGTTCCCCCTTGATTCGTCGGGTTATGCTGCGAGTCCTTCGCGTTACAGTTCTTCCTTCTTTCCCTTCCCTGCCTTATCATCGTCCAACTCGGGATCCTTGGTACTATCAGAATCGGCGTATTTGACTAGAGCCGCCATCGGCTGGCCCATGTCATTACAATCGCGCTTGAGCCGCCCCAACTTCTGTTTCAGAGGCTCAAAACGGAAATTTTTCTCCAACATTAAGACTGCAGAGCCGGTGTCCATATTATCAGAAGAATGTATTATGGCCTTAACCTGGCGCACCCAATGGGTTGTGGATTCACCTTCCTCTTGCCTGCAATTAGTCAACTGTACAATCGACATAGGCTGCTTGCATGTATCCTTAAAGTTTTGAACAAACCGCTCCTTTAATTCTGCCCACGAACCAATGGAATTAGGTGGCAGCCCTTTCAACCAATTACGGGTTGTTCCATCCAACATCATGGTGAAATACTTGACCATTACAGCATCACTGACTTCCAGTAGCTCCATAGCCATCTCATAACTTTCGATCCATGCCCCACGTTGTAAGTCGGCCGTATAACTAGGCACTTCCGGGGTCCCTTGAAGTCCTTGGGCAAGCGCTCATTACGCAGAGCCGGTACCAAACAAGGTACGCCCCCAGTCCTTGTGGTCAAGTCTGCCTCAATTGAAGTTGTCGGATAAACCAGAAGGGGCTGGTAAGCCGCCTGTTGAGCGGCCATCTCAGTTGCCTGTTGAGCTGCCAGCTGAGCCGCCTGCACAATTTGCTGACGCACTTTGTCCTGATTATGCACGTTAGGAACTCCACCCCGTGCCTGGTCGTGCCCGCGCGGCTGATCACGGCACTGGGCATTGCTTGAAACGGCCGGTGAGTCTAGGTGCCTGCTATAACTCCTGCTCCGGCTTGGACATGGAGTTGAATGAATCATGTCTCCACTTTAAGAGTATGCCTCCTGCTGTGCTAAGGCCGTCTGAAGAAGTTCTCTGACCCTTCACATCTCAACCGCCGTCGGAGAGTCGCCATATACTGGGAGATCCGCCAATCATGCTGCCGCAGCGATCATGTTCTCCAGTGGATTAGAATAATGACCCGGTGGTACTGGTACATGCTAAGATGGAGCAGTATTCGGGCATGGGGGTTCCATCACCCGCGGCTGAACCGGTGTTCCTGCCCCAGGCACCGCAGTCCGGTTTACCTTCGGCGGGTTACTGGGCCCTTCACCAGACGTGCAAAAAAGGTTTCTAGGCTCGTATACCATAGGCAGACGGGACTGGTGCCTTCTCCTCATGACCTCATTAGATGCGTTCTGATCCAACGCAAGCTGAAAAGCCTGCGCTTGAATCTGCTGGGCCCGAGCATCCAGAGCTTCCCGTTCTGCAGTGATCCTGACATCCTCTACCGCCAGGTCTTCCTTAGCTTGTGTTATCTCCTCACGTAGTTGTGCCACCTCTGCACCATGTTGAGCTTGATCCGCCGGATTAACCACAGGGCTTAATAGAGTCGTCAATTTATCCATCAGAGACATCAGAACTTGAGCCGGCGAGCGCATAGGGCCTCCTGCCCCGGCTGCTGTCACCGCTGCTGGCCCGGAAGTCATTGTTGCTGCAGTTGAAGAATTTAACCTAGGTTGGGTACCAGCCATGAATATTCCGACTCTGCTCGGCGGCTCAAAGAGGTCCGAAATACTGCTGCCATCGGAACAGCCCCCAAGCCCACCATCTTGCAGTTGATACAACGAATCCGTCTCACCCGTGGACGACTCATCATCAGATTAGATGGCCGTCTCACCGCCAGACATGGATCCTTCCGAAAGTTCCTCTCCATGGATGCATCCCACGAAGGCACGCCTCACGATGGGGTGAGCCCGGGCGTTTCTCGCACGCTGAGCCATCTCGACAATGTCAGTGCAGATGTCCTGCTCAGGTCCCAGCTCACCGATCTTGCCAATGAATACATGGATTCCACCGAAGGGGACCCGGTACTCGTACTCAATTGAGCCGGCATCGGGGCCCCAGCCCGCGTCGTCGATGTAGAGCTTGCCGCGACGAATCTTGGTCATCCAGCCCACAATGTATCCTTTGAGCCCTTCGAAGATGCTCTTTAAGAACTCAAATCCACTGCACGCTGGCCCCACGGTGCGCGCCAACTGTCGTGGAATTGTCACGTCAGATGTCCTAGCGAAAGGACTTAGTCGTGGAGCCATCGCAACTAGGAAGCTTAAAGGGGTTAAATGGGACAAAGGACACGGGGTTTATACTGGTTCGGCCCCTTGCGGTGAAGGTAAAAGCCTATGATCCGGTTTTGGGTGGTATTTCTTATGTCTCGATTACCAGGGAGCGATTCCGCTTGACCTAGTTCTTGATGTGTGGTTACTTGCCCTGAACCGCCGCCGGGTCGTCCCTTTATATACAGAGGTCGATGCCCAGTGGCTTCACAGGGTCCCGGCCAGCTCATAAACAATGTCCGGCTCGGTCTCTCTCTATTCCTGCCTTACAATACAAGTTATATACATATGGCGGTTTATCTCTACGGGCCTTAAGTCGCCTTTGGGCTTTGGGCCCTTAACTGAACCGCCATATTCAAGCATCGTCTTGGGCTGGAGAACCGTCATAGGTATAACCCGGCCTCTCCTGGGCGGGTCATAACCAATAGTTATATCCCCAACATCGCTCGACCCATGGTCGTGCTTGAGCCTCAAAAGCGGCGGATCGGCCAGCCATGATGCAACGGCCTCGTTCAGCATGCTGACGCGATGGGGCGATGGCGATGGGGCCTGAGCCGAAGCTCACGTTGTAGCTGTAGATCCTGAAGAAGGCGGCTAGAGGGCTGAGCGCGCATCTTCAACCGCAGCCATGAGCTCGAGCGGCAGCACCAGGTCACTTGGTTGCCGATCAAATCTCTGAACTTGCTGCTATCCGGTTTTGGCAGTTTCCACATTAGGTTCAGTGCACTAGTTTCACATCTTCAAATACATCATCTGTTGGAGTTGGAGTTTTATATCTTCAAATACATCATCTATTGGAGTTGGAGTTTTACATCTTCAAATACATCATCTGTTGGAGTTGGAGCTTTACATCACAAATATACATCATCTGTTGGAGTTGGCTTCTTTTTTAGATGTATAAATTACTTTTTGGTGATGTAAATTATACAACACTTAGTTTTACATCTCCAAATTTACATCATCTATTGGAGATGCTCTTAGTTGTTTATCTTGCTTAGCATAAGTTGTTGGTGCACATAGTTGATAAACTCTAGTTTTTGTGCTTGACAATTTAAACTCTAGTTTTATTCTATATTTGTTCTAGCCTAAACTCTAACTTGTTTCACCGGAACATACTTAACCCAAATGTGAAACTGAAATGTGTAACCTTTTTTTCAAAAGAGTGAAATATGTTAATTTAAAATGCACAAATGAAACAAATGTGATTTTTGTGAAACAAGATAGTGAAATGTACATTTTGAAAGTGAAAAATGTCTTTTCTTGGTCAAATCAGTGTCAGTTTGATGGGCCCAAAGGACTTCCTTTTGCGAGGAAAGATGGGCATGTAGCTCTCTTCTCTCTCTCCATCCCAAACAAATCCCTTGACTTTATTTCATCTTAGACAACTTAAATCAATCATATCTTTTAAACTATAAACTCGTTTTGAAACTTTTTATATATTTGGACTCCTAGCGTCAAGCCCTTTAGAACTAGACCAATTTTGGATACATTTTGAACACGTTTGAATTTTGACATTTCACATTTCATAGGTGAAAAAACATATTTCACTAGAAAAATATGAAACAAACCAATTTCACTAGAAATATGTGAAAACAACCTGTTTCACCGAAACGTACTTAACCCAAATATGAAAATGAAATGTCAACTTGTGAAACTGATTACTTGGAAATGTGTAATAGTTTATTTCAAAAGAGTGAAATAAGTTATTTTAAAAATGTGCAAATGAAGTAGATGTGATTTTTACGAAACAAGACAGTGAATGTGAAATGTACCTTCTGAAAGTGGAAAAATGTTAAATTAAAATGTCAAATTGTGAAATTTAGGGCCCGTTCAGATCATCTCCAGCTTCTAGCTTCGTCATCTTCGTATGCGGAGCAGTCCCGAACGCCGCAGCTCCCAGAAACTTCGTGGATCAGCGTTGCCTCACATTGTAAAAACAAGAAGCGGCTTGAACCCAGCTCCTAAAAATCATAGGAGACAGAGTTGGGCATTATTACTAGATATGTCACCGCCAAGTGACATCCAAGCAGCATACCGGTTCGCTCGATCTATTATTTCTCTCCCCGACACGTCCTCTCTCGCCGCCCTTGAATAACGGACCATCAATAGCTTGCCCTGGCACCAGCTGGAAGGGCCCAACATACCTTTCTGGGCTGGCAGCCCATGCTGACCGAGCTAGAGCTGCCTCGCGCAGCCGAACGATCGCTGGCTCCACGCGGAAGCTAGCTGCGGCTGGCTCCCGTAAGAAGTTGGCCTAAAAGGAAGCCAGCAAGCTTCCGAACAGGCCCTTAAATGTTTGAAATGTGCAACGATTTATCTAAAAGGAGTGAAATGTGTTTCAATAATGTGAAATTCAAATAGTTGTTATGTTTTGTGAAACAAGCCAGTGAAAAGTGAAATGTAGATTCTGAAAGTGAAAAACAATATGAATTGAAATGTTGAAAGAACATGCGGTGCCCCTATCTTTGGTTTTGGTAATTGATGATAATCTCTATGGACTAATGGTTGCTTTGAGTGATATTTGAAAGATTTGTCCATAGGAATTTCTTGAAGTCCATGTGTTGGTTTCAAGGAGTTTTTGTGTTGACCAAATTGCTATTCAAGGAAGTATCCAAAGATTTGTCATGTAGAAGACATGATACAAGGTTGATCAAGACTATGTCAAAGTGTGAATCAAGTTTATCAACACACAAAGCATACAAGATGTACCAAGAGGGATCATGTGATCCCATGGTATGGTAAGAATTGTCCATTACACTTTGTGTACTAACCCATGGTCTACGTGAGTGTTCTTTGTGGGGTTAGGTATGTTTCCATGGGCATATGTCAAGAGGAAGATCTCATACAACCCATGGAGGATGACATCAAGTGGTGATCGTCGTCAAGATTACGGTGTGCAAGATCAAGTGGAGCATCACAAAGAGGTCATGCTTGATGCTTGCCATCCATTATTGTGACAATGGACTTGTGAAGATGTGCCAAAGAATGGCTCACCCATAGTGGAGTATGGGGGAGCAATCAACTAGTCTTCATCAAGCCAACGCAATCAAGAAATGTGGTCCAACTTGAGGAAGTCAAGATCGTCATCATCTAGCTCAAGTGGACTATGTGCAAGGTTTAACCTTGATAGATTCTCTATTTTACCGGTCTCATGGTGGTAATTGGGAGACCGGGCTATAGGATCGATTGTTGTACTATCAAGGGGGGCTCTCAAGTTGGTAGCTTGATCGTATCGTTCGTAGAGAGCTCAAACCATTGCATCCTTGCATTATCTTTCTTGGTTCTTGTTTGGTCTTTCTCCTTGTGTGATTTGGAGCTTATGGTCATCTTCATGACAAGCTCGAGTTCATCAAAAACGAAGTTCACATGCATCTTCTATGATGTTTCCCATGTTGGGTTTTTTCTGGTTTTTCATTCAGAGAGGTTTCATATCTCTATATCATTGACATTTTTCTACTACCTCTTCTTATCATTGTTGGATAGCATTTGTCGTCATCTATCCAACAAGCTTGAGTTTTCTCATTTCGGAGCTCATTTGCAGAGCTTATGGCAGTTCAGGGTTTAATGTATCCATCTGTTTGATTGGGCTATTTTGAAGCTCGCTAGCGGTAATACCGCCCTGGGCAGCGGCAGTACCGCTTGTGCGGTACTTCTACAGTCTAGTGTCGCGGGCACTACCGCTTGTTTTTGGGCTTCTGGACTCATTTTCTCTTCGGCGGCAGTAGGACGGAAGTTGGCCACGGTAGTACCGTTCCAGATGGTAGTACCGCACTTGCCCAGCGGTAGTACTGCCTTGCGGTACTTCCGCATCCGACTACCACCACACTACCGCCTATCTCTTTGGTTTTGTAGTCCCTCGTTGCTTCCACAGTATTAGAGTGCAATAGTACCACTTTGTGCAGTACTTCCGTCCCACCCTCCCTCTACTACCACTGGTTCTTTGTGTCCTGAGACACTAAGCGGTAGTACCGCTTGTGAGGATGGTAGTACTGCTTCGGTGGCACTACCGCGCCTGAACTTGCTTTCTCTCAGTGCTACACCTAGAACTACCGCCCCAAGCGGTAGTACCGCTCACCTGAGTGGTAGTACCGCTTAAAAGCGGGCTAAAGGCATAATGGTTGGATTTTCCCCCTCCTATAAAAGGGGGTCTTCTTCCCCAATGGTTCTTATCCCTTTGAGCTTGTGTTTTCCCCACATTGTTGACCTCCTTCAAGCTTGCTATCTCCATCCAATGATTCTTACTAGTTCCTAAGGGAAAAGAGAGAGGAGATCTAGATCCACATTTCCACCAATCATTTTCTCCTCTATGTGAGGGGAACCCCTTAGATTTAGATCTTGGAGTTATTTGTGTTCTCCTTCTTGTTCTTCCTCTCATATTCCTCCATAGCTTTCATTGCTTTGGTGGGATTTGAGAGTGATGGACTTGGGCACTCCATGTGCCCTTTCCATTGCATTTGGTGAATTGTTTTGAGTTCTCCAAGGTGATACATGGAGGTGAAAGTTGAGAAGCTTATTACTCTTAGGTGCTTGGTACCCTAGAGCTTGTTCCTCTTGGGTGCTTGGGCGCCCTAGACGGTTGGTGGTGTCTCGGAGCTCAATCATTGTGGTGTAAAGCTTCGGGCTTGTGTCGGGGTCTCCAATTAGGTTGTGGAGATTGCCCGAAACAATTTGTATGGGTTCCGATGACCGCCCTCAAGGGTTGCCAAAGTGTACGGGTTCGGTGGCCCCCCCCTAAGGGTTGCCATTTGTACGGTTCAGCGACCGCCCTCAAGGGCCCCTTAGTGGAATCATGACATCTTGCATTGTGCGAGGGCGTGCGGAGATTACAGTGGCCCTAGTGGCTTCTTGGGGAGCATTGTGCCTCCACACCGCTCCAAACGGAGACTAGCATCCGCAAGGGTGTGAACTTCGGGATACATCGTCGTCTCCATGTGCCTCGATTATCTCTTATCCGAGCCCTTTACTTATGCACTTTACTTTCTAATAACCATAGTGTTTCATGTTATATATCTTGATATCACATAGTTGTTTATGTTGATTAGCATAAGTTGTTGATGCACATAGGTGATCCTAGTTGTTTTAGGTTTTGTGCTTGACAAATTAAACGCTAGTTTTATTCCGCATTTGTTCAAGCCTAAACCGTAATTATTTTAAAGCGCCTATTTATCCCCACCCCTCTAAGCGACATCCATGATCTTTCAAATGTCAACTTGTGAAACCAATCACTTCCAAATGTGAAACGGTTTATTTTAAAATAGTGAAATATGTTCTTTCAAAATTGTGCAATTGAAGTAGATATAATTTATCTGAAACAAGCCAGTGAAATGTAAGTTCTAAATGTGAAAAACAACATAAAATTGAAATAAGAACTTGTGAACTGATTGAAATCATTTTATTCATAAGATTTCAAGCGGGTGAATATGTGAAATGTGTTTCATGAATTTGAAACTCACTTAAAATGTATCCAAAGTCGGTCTTGTTTTGAAGGTCTTTGCGACATGAGTTCAAATATATAAAAAGGTTTCAAATTGAAAAGTTGGTTTAAGAGATATGAATGATTTTAAGTTAGCAAAGGTGAAATAAATGAATGAATTACTTTGGGAGAAAGAAGAGATAGAATGGACAACACATGCATGCAAGACACTATGTCCTCTGACCAAAAGCTGACCTTGACGGGACCCATGTACCAGTTTGCAGGCTGCATAGCTATGTATTTCTGAAACAGAATGCTTCGCTTTTTATACGGTACAATGCTGCACTAATCTTCAGACTACAATGAATGGTTCCAGATCTACCGGTACATGCCGGAAGAGCTCAATTTTCCATTTCGGGAAATCATGTCGTAGCCCTCACTCCACTGCCGACAGTGTCATCCCATGATCCGAGCTAGTGCTAGTCGCCTACAAAGCCGCTGGGAACTACCGACCGTGTCATCCCACGATCCGAGCTAGTGCTAGTCGCCTACAAAACCGCTGGGAACACCCAGACCACGTCCTTCAGCCGTGATCTAGTGAACTGAGCAAAGAAAAAACTAACTAAAAGCAGAACCCCAAATGGGTTGCCATGATTGCCAAAAACGATGCCATGACAGGCTTATTTTCCTACTATGCGAGAGACGGGGCATGTACAATGCATAGCCCCAGGATGATGCTCCGCAGGCCATGTAGGATCAGATGTTAGAAAAAATAGGTTCAGATGGAGAAACGGGATCCTCCACAGGAGACGGGTACTTGAGGAGAAAAAATATGGTCCAATGCATAAAGCTGAAAAAGTTGAAGTGAAGAGTAGAGATGTATGTGTAGTGGGAGTCTATTTTCTATTTTTTTTATGAAGCCCATTAGTACTAGCTTGCGTTGGGAACAAAAAATCATTTTTTTTGGAAATGGAGGCGTACCCCCGGCCTCTGCATCATAATGATGCATGCAGCCATCTTATTAAAAAGCCCATGAAGTAGCACAAAGTCATAAAAGTATTACAACTCGCAAGTGGAGCGAAAAAGGAAAAAACATGCTGACAATCACAACTGGTACGACAATATGAAGGATAAGCTCCCTAGACTCCTATCCTATTATGCGACTGTGATCCGAACCGGTTGAATATAGCATGTGCTACCATCTCCCACTGGTTGCACCCAGTAACCAAAGGCTCCCTGGAATCCATAGGAGTGAGTAAGAACCACGTACTGATCCATGCGGTAGCTCTGAAGATGACCTACAAGAAAGTTAAAGTGTGTTGTCTGTTAAATATCAAATCATTCCTACAGTTCCATATAGCCCATAAAAGCGCACATATTCCAAACCGAATACGAGCCGCAGAAGTATGCTCAACCTCAGCTAACCACTTTCCAAATAACGACTCAATGTCAAATGGAGGATTAATGTTGAAGGCTATATGAATCATTCTCCAAAGCAGTTTGGCGAGTGGGCATTCAAGGAATAAATGTTGTATTGTTTCATCATGATCACAAAAACAATAACGTGAACTACCTACCCATCGCCTCTTGATTAAGTTGTCCTTGGTGAGTATTACTTGATGTGGATGAACCACATAATAATTTTGATACGTAAGGGCACCTTAACCCGCCAAATATGCAATGATCTTGAGATTGGGCCATTTAATTAAATTCAAATAGAAGGATTTCACCATAAAACTCCCATTTTTAGTTAATTTCCATTGCATCGAATTTGGGTGGTCGGAGAGTTGAACATCTATCAATCTCCGAACCAAATGCATCCAGGCAGTCCATCGCTCGCCGACTAACGCGCGTCTGAATTGAATATTCAACGGAATCGTTTGGAACACTGTGCCAACGTAATCCTCTTTACGTTGCATAATGTTATAAAGGGTGGGATATTATACGGCCAGGGGTGTCTCTCCTAACCATGTATCCTCCCAAAATCTTGTTGACATCCCATTGCCAACCAATAATTTGATCCTACGAAAGAACAAGTCCTTCGTTCTCATAAGCCCCTTCCAGAATGGCGAGTCAGTTGGTCTTATGGTAACCTGGGTGAGCGTTTTTTACTGTAAATACTTGTTGTGTAGAATTTGTGCCCACATGCCCTCCGGCTTTGTCTCTAACCTGTAGAGCCATTTTCTCATAAGGCATTTATTCTTGATTTCTAAATTCTCAATACCGAGACACCCCTGATCTTCAGATCAGCAAAGAATGTCCCATCGCGCGAGACGGTATTTCCTTTTGGCCTCATCTGTCTGCCAGAAGAACCGAGATCTGAAGAAATCAAGTCGCTTCCGAACCCTTTTCGGAATTTCAAAGAACGATAATAGAAACATCGGCGTACTAGTCAGTACCGAGTTAATTAGTACTAGCCAACCTCCATAAGGCATAAGCTTGCCCTTCCAGCAGCTAAGCTTTTTTCAGTTCGATCTTTGATACACTTTCATTTTTTGTTGGATAACTTACGATGATGAATCGGTATGCCCAAATAACTAAATGACAAAGAACTTAATTCACACCCGAACAATTGTCTATACGTGTCTTGCTCGTCTTTGGCCTTCCCAAAGCATAACAACTCGCTCTTGCGAAAGTTTATCTTTAAACCTGACAGTTGTCCGAAGAGACAAAATGAGTTTCATATTGCGCGCCGTAGCAATGTCATGTTCCATGAATAAGATAGTCTCGTCAGCGTACTGTAAGATGGATACTCCTCCATCAACCAGAGGAGGGACTAACCCCTCCACCTGACCATGCTGCTTGGCCCTACCAATAAGAATGGCCAGCATATCGGCCACTATATTAAACAAGAGAGGAGACATGGAATCCCCTTGTCTCAAACCATTTTGAGTATGAAAATAATGGCTTATATCATCATTAACCTTCATGCCGACACTACCCTTCTAGATTTGAGACCCCACTTGGTTTCGCCAGGCGTCACTAAATCCTTTCATGCGCATTGACTGCTGAAGAAAAGGCCACTTAACTTTATCATATTCCTTCTCAAAATCCACTTTGAAGATAACCCCATCTAGCTTCTTCGAATGAATTTCATGAACCGTTTCATGCAAGACGACCACCCCTTCAAGTATGTGTCGCCCTCGCATGAACGTTGTCCGACTCGGTTGTACCACTGAATGAGCAATCTGTGTCAATCTATTGATATCCACCTTTGTGAAAATTTTGAAACTCACATTGAGAAGACATATGGGCCGAAATTGCTCGATCAGAACCGCCTCTTCTTTCTTTGGCAACAACGTAATCATGCCAAAGTTAAGATGAAACAGCTCCAAATGACCGCTAAAGAAATCATGAAACATAGGCATAACATCATTCTTAATAATATGCCAACATTTCTTATAGAATTCAGCTTGAAACCCGTCTGGTCCCGGTGCTTTATTCAGTTTCATTTGCGAGATTGCATCCAGAACCTCCTTCTCAGTAAGGGTGCGGAGAGAATATCATTCTCCTTCACCTGGAGCTGAGGTATATCTCCAATAACAGATTCATCTAGGGCCACCGTGCTTGCTTCCGGATGCCCAAAAAGTTGTTTATAGTAATTAGAGATATAAGCTTTCAGATTCAATATAGATGCCTCAAGCTACTTTTTGTCATAGGACATCTGTATCCATATACCACCATTGTACGTGCCTTAACAGGGTTTAATAGCAACAATATCTGATACGAGTATATTGGTTGTAATAACATCTTATATTATAGGAGCATTTCAGACATCGGAACTATCCATGATCTATTTATCAAGCAGGAATGACTTTAATGTTCCTCACATACATACATGCATGTTGTAGCTATTTTTTCTTCCTGCCAAACATGTTATAATTTGGCGTTAATCTGATGCAATGCTAACTTAGCCAAGTCCTTCCGCAAGATCTTGCCCGCGGCATTTTTCGGTATGGAATCCACAAGGAAAACACGGTGTATTCGCTTATAGTGCACGACCTGCGACACACGACAGTCATTAGGCTCGGCTATCCTTAAAAAAAAAAGGCTCGGCTATGTCTACACATTATATAGAGAGAAGTAGCCGTGTCAAATACCTAGCTCCTACCTGTTTAGCAACAAAGTCTTTGATCTGCGCCTCGTGCACTTTGCTTCCGGAGCGTCCTACGACAAATGCTACCGGCAACTCGCCAGCCTGATCATCCGGGTACCTGTATAAGAAATAGTTTAACATGTGCTTCTCATGATGGTTGATATGCAGGGAAGATGTGCGACGGATTTTTTACGGCGTATACTTACCCAACAACTGCGGCTTCGTCGATACCTGGGTGTGTTTGAAGCAGATCCTCCAGTTCTGCAGGAGCAACCTGCATTAGACAAAAGTAGAGTTTACATTAGGGGTACACGGTCCGTTCTAGATCCTCAAGTGGTTATCAGCAATTTTGAAATAATAGCAGGTACCAGGTACTACCTGGTAGCCGTTGCACTTAATTATCTCTTTCAGCCGGTCAACCACGAAGAGGAATCCCTCTTTGTCGATAAGACAAACATCCCCGGTTCTCAACCACCCTTCGGAATCTAAAATCTCAGAGGTGGATTCCTTGTCACCAAGGTAACCTATGGAAATGTTTAACAATAGATACAGTGTTTGTCAGTGAAATTTTATATCCACTATTATGTGATAGCAACAGAAACCTAACATCTGACAAATCTGCTGAATGCTCCATTGACAAAAAGAAGATGCAGACCTGGCAGAAAGCAATATCCATCAAGACTAACAGATTATGATGTGATGTTGACTTGCTAGTTTATCATGTAAAATGCAAATTGTCTTCAATGTGTCTGTTGTATTTATTAAATTATATGCACAGAAAGCATGGCTAGCGATTGCTATTTTATGTAGCTCGAATGGCAGTCACCAAGGACTACACCAGTTCAAATGCTTGCCTTCTTTGTGTGCCTGACATATCATGCTTTCACCAAGACAACAAATGAACCACAAAGAAGTATGCCCCCTCTCCCACTGTAAAACACAATTCACCATGCAAATGCATGTGGATATGTACTGCGGATGCCTTGAGCAACAGCTATCAAAACAACATTGCAGCAAAGTAGCATGATTGCTGAAATGAACCAGATGGATTGCTACCCTAATGCATTTTACATGATAATAATGGCACTATTTTCAGCTAAAACAGGTTTATCTGGCTGTACCTTCCATTACAAAAGGTCCTCGGACCCAAAGCTCGCCTGGCACACCCGGAGGCAGAGCATCCCCTGTTCCAGGATCAATAATCTTCGCCTCAGCGCCCTGTGAAAGACGTCCAACTGATCCAACTCGTCGACTTTCTTCTACTCCAATGGAACGGCAAAAACCAGCTGTAGTCTCGGTCAGTCCATATCCCTTTTGCAAGTGCAAGTTAACCCATCAGTAGCCATAAGGAGCATCAATTATGCCAAAAAATAATCTAATTTTAAATGGAATCATTGAAACTTACAGACTTCAATTCTTAGCTAATACTCCTAATAAGAAACAAGAATGCCAACCTGTGAAACAAATACGTGGGGAAATTTATGCGAGAACCGCCGTATGAGCTCTGGTGAGAGGGATGCGCCGCCGCAGAGCACCACCTGCAGGGTTGCTGCGCTGGCAGTCACACTCTTGTCATCCTCAGCTGTTCGCACAATCGCCAACAGCGCCGGCGGCGCAAGGGCTAGCCGCGTCACCCGGAACCTTCCCACCGCTGCCAGCACCACCCTGGTGTCAAATCTCCTCGCCGTGTGCAACACAAGTGTTTGGGCCGCCATTACAGGCCTGAGGCAGAGCACGAATCCGTAGACGTGGAAGATTGGCACGGTCAGCATCAGAACCTCGTCCGGCGGCGCCGGACCAGGCAAGACGCGTGTCGTCATGAGGTTGCGGTGCGTGAGCACCACCGCTTTGGCGCTCCCGGTGGTGCCGGAGGAGTACAGTATCGCCGCCGGATCCGATTGGTAAATCACAGGGGCATCCATGACCAAGGCATCGCCGGGCCCGTGCAAGAACGAGGAGAATCTCGGCGAGTCGAGGAGGACGGCGCTGAGCCCGGGCGGGAGCTTGCTGGCCGCGCTCGAGACGGCGAAGGCGACGGAGGGTTTTGAGAGCGCGGCAAGGTGGGCTAATTCCCCTGTGGTTAGGGCCGGATTGGCGGGGGAGATGACGGCGCCGACGGCCATGAGCGCGAAGTAGAGCACGGGGATGTGGAGGCTGGGGGGCGCGAGGATGAAGGCCACGTCGCCGCGGGAGATGTGGAGGTGGGCGCGGAGAGCCGTGGCGAGGGCGCGGACCTGCCCGAGGAAGGCCGGGAAGGGGACGGCCTCGCCGGTGGCGGCATCGAGGAAAGCGGCGTGGGAGGGGAGCGGGGAGGGGAGGAGGGAGAAGGCGAAGGCCGGGAAGGAGAGCGGCAGGGATGGGGGCGGCAGCGGGATGGGCGCGCGGAGGCTGTGGAAGGTCCTCGTGACGGCGCAGTAGCCGCTCAGGGGGTCGACGGCGGCAGTGGACGGCATTATCACTGGCTCGACATTAGAGGGCAGCTGGGTGGCAGCAGTGGGATGGGAGTGGGACACGACACAGCATTGAGTGCGTGTGAGCGAGGATTTCCACGCTAACAACGAAACTGCTCTTCCTGATTGACGGAATAGTAACTATAGAGTCCTCGAGCATGCCTTGTTGGGATTGGCCTCTCTTCAGCGGACCATAGAAAGGCAGAGATTGCGTCTCATGTGGATCAGAGAAGGAGATGCCAACACTAAACTTTTTCAGGCTGTGGCGAATGGTCGTCGATCCAAGATTTTTATCCCTCATGTGAGGCACAATGGCGAGCTGATTGTGGACCAGAGTCGGAAGGAAGACATCTTTTTCGGAGGCTTACGAGCAACTATTGGGTACAACTCACTCGAGGGAGGTGGACGTGGATCTTGAGTTCGTGGACATGGATACCCACGATCTGTCGGAGCTAGATGAGATCTTTACCGAGGAAGAAGTTTGGAATACCATCAAGGAGTTGCCTCCGGATCGGGCTCCGGGGCCGGATGGTTTTATTGCGGCCTTTTACCAGAAGGCGTGGCACATTATCAAGAACGATGTCATGGCAGTTTTCCTGAAGTTGTTTGTGGGGGACGGTAGGGGTTTTAACAAGCTAAACCGAGCTCACATTGTGCTCATCCCGAAGAAGCCGGAGGCTGAGGAGGTGGGTGATTTTCGTCCCATTAGTCTCACACACAGTGTGGCGAAAATCTTCGCTAAGCTACTCGCGAATTGAGTAAGGAGGAGGGTGAAGGAGATCATGGCGGCGAATCAATCGGCCTTTATTTGTGGGAGGCATTTACATGACAACTTCATTTTGGTTCGGCAAGTGGCGAGGAAGATTCATGCTCGGGAGGAGGTGGGAGTGTTTCTAAAATTAGACATATCTAGGGCGTTTGACTCGCTCGCCTGGCCATTTTTGTTCAAGGTATTGGCCCACAAGGGATTTGGTGACAAATGGTTGGTGTGGGTATCCATACTTCTCAAGACAGCCAACACGAAAGTTCTGGTGAATGGGTGCCCAGGAAGAAGTTTCCATCATGTGCAAGGTCTAAGACAAGCGGACCCAGTTTTACCGTTGTTGTTCGTCATTGCGATGGATGTGTTGTCCAAGATCATGACTAAAGCTGCGGGTATGGGAGTGATGAGCAAATTCATTGGGATCTCGGCGGAGCAAAGCGTATCTATCTATGCTGATGATGTGGCTCTGTTCGTTAAGCCAACGGTGATGGATTTGAGGTTTGTTAAGGAAGCATTGTGGGTGTTTGGGGAGGCGTCGAGGCTGAAGATCAACTATCAAAAATCTTTGGCTGTGTTGATTCAAGGGGAAGAAGAGGACAGGAGGCGTGTGGAGACTATTCTGCAATGTGAGGTGGGGAGTTCCCCTTGTTGATACCTCGGCCTTCAGCTCGCGATCCATCATCTTAGTAGGGCTTAGTGGCAGCCCTTACTTGACCAAGCGAAGAAGGCGGCCCCGACGTGGCAACGGGGTCTGATCCAGAAGTCGGGCCGGTTGGTTCTTGCAAAGTCCGTGATTGCGGCTAAACCATCCATCATTTCATGATTGCGGAGGCTCCTAAGTGGGTGTTGGAAGAGATCAACCAATGGATGCGTGCGTTCTTTTGGGCAGGGAAAGATAAAGTAAACGGTGGTCAGTGCTTGGTGGCTTGGAATACGATTTGCAGACCCACATATTTGGGTGGATTGGGAATCAGAGATCTAGAACTGCAAGGGATTGCGTTGAGGGTGAGATGGGAATGGCTTAAGAGGACGGACCCCACGAGGCCTTAGCAGGGGCTGACCATGATGGAGGACAGAGACGCTAGAGAGGTTTTTGACAGCCTTGTCAAGATTGATGTGGGAGATGGCAGTAAGGTTCTGTTCTGGAGAGATAGATGGATTCATGGTTTTGCGATCGCTGACATCGCGCCTTTGCTACATAACATGGTGGATACCCGTACCAGGAACCGGCGCACGGTGAGAGATGCTTTGGAGAATAGCAGATGGTTGCGGGATATGGCTGGTGATCTCACCTTCGTGGAGCATTTGCAGCTCGTGCACCTCAACCTGGCCATTAACACAGTGCCCCGGGCGGCAGACATGACATACTCTTTCCCTTGGCCGGCCGATCCGTCTGGGATGTACATTGCGAGATCTACGTATTACCGTTTGTGCCAGGGGATTCAGCGGGTTGCGTATGCTTCTTGCATTTGGAAGAGTTGGGCGCCCCTCAAGTGCAAAATCTTCATTTGGTTGGCTATTCAGCACCGCATCTGGACCTCGGATCGGAGAGCTAGGCATGGGCTGCAAGACCGCCCCTCAAACCGCTTCACATGTTTATAGGAGGAGGACAACGCTAAACATATATTGGTCCAATGTGTGTACGCTAGGGAAGTGTGGCATGGTTGCTTCCATGAGCTCAACTTGACTGTGGTACGACCGACCATGGAGGATGAGTTAATGAACTGGTGGTTGGAGACCAGGAAGGGGTTCCGGAAAGAGCTCAAGCGAGGATTTGACTCGTTCGTGATTACAGTGACTTGGGGCTTGTGGAAACAACACAACGCCTCAATATTGCAGAATAGTCCCAACAGCTATCACCATCGGAGCTGGTGGACGTCATCTTGAGAGAGATCCATGAGTGGAGGGAGGAAGGGCTAGGGGTAGGAGGGTTGTCACGCTTTGTGAGAGAGTAGGCTTTGCATTTGTGTGGGGTGTGTTCGGGTGTTGCCGAGGAGGGATGCTTGCATCTACTTCTTGGCGTCTCTTGTATCTTGTTGCTCTTCTTCTATCAAGCTAAGGTACGCTATTGGCGTACTCTCTAGAAAAACATAGAGTCCCTATTTTTAAGTCCTACACCACAGATTCAGATGATAAGTTTCACACGTGTGGCACGAAGTAACACACATGTCCATTTTTACAACTAAAGTGTCCATAAAAACCGTAATCCTAAAAAAACTAAAATTTGCCATCCTAACAGAAAGTTGCCATGCTTCACAACTGAAGTTACCATCAAAAAATATCAGAGCGGAATTGCTTCGTGCCACACGTGTGGCACATTAAATTGATTTGTTCGGTTACCCGCACCACCCGGTTGCCTAGCTCTCAAGGAACGGTCGAATTGTATTTTTTTGTCCCAGTGAGCCATGTCCGAGTAAACTCATAGAGGGCACATGGCTACACGCTCTGGGATAAGCGGGAGACAACGTGTTGTTTTCACAAAGCGTGTCATAAATCCCCTCACCGCTCTCTCCCATGTCTTCACTATCATTCTTTCTCATCAACAGCGCGACGAGCATCAGCAGCGGGAATATTTGAATGGTGAGCAACGGCGACGATGAGTGAAGACCATCTGAACGTGCTTCATCACTACGGCGTGAGTGGACGTCAAGCCATGAACCCATCAGATCTATAGGAGGCGCATTTAGGATATGGATGTCAATTTAGGGTTTGATTTAGGAATAGATTTTGGTGTCGACTTAGGGCTCGATTTGGGTGTCAAGACTTAGGGTTATGTTTGGGAGAAGATGAGTGAGATTTGAGGGAAGGTTGGTTTGACTTTGTGGTACTGTGTTGAGCAATAGTCTTCACTGATGTGCAGTCCATCTATTAGGGTGATCGTTGGTATGAGGGCTGGTTATACATATTGTAGTTTTCATCCTTGTACCAGCTCTAACCTTCTACATGACAACATGCACTACCCATGTGTAATATGCCAGAAATGTGGTAGTGTGTTGAGCCTATGTTCTTCATTGATGTACTCTACAACCAGGTTGGCCCTCAAAAATGCTACTCAAGGAAGATGATTCAAGGATGCAGGGGAAGGCAGCGCCTCCAAGAGGCGTCGAGGGAGGCCGACGAAGTTTCACCACTTCCATGAGAAAGTATCTCTAACTCACTTCTATAAAGGTGCTCTTAGCACCTGGTTGGATTTACTTCCCATCCCCGATGCCTTCTGTCGGCACGTGTGAACCATCATGTTGTATATTTTCTGAAGGCGAATACCAGATGAAACTTGCAAGCCAGGCTCTGGGTTTTTAATCGGAGGGGGTTGCCATGCATCAAGGGTGGCCGGGGTTCACCGTTGCTCATAAGCTACATATCAACTACTTATTGGCATTGAATGTCCTTGTCGGTGTCAAAACCGGCAGACCTTGAGTAGGGGGGCCCAAGCTGTGCGTCTAAGGATCAATGGTAACAATGGATGAAGGGACACGGTGTTTACCCAAGTTCAGGCCCTCTTAAAGGAGGTAAAACCCTACGTCCTGCTTGATTGTATTTGATGAGTATAGGGGTTACAAGAGTTGATCTACAACGAGATCGTAATGGCTAAACGCTAGCTTGTCTAGCCTATGAATATTATGATCCCCCCTGCGGACTAAACCCTTCGGTCTATATAGACACCGGAGAGGCCTAGGGTTACACCAAGTCAGTTTACAAGGGAAGGAAAGAATATATCCGGACACCAATCTTGCTATCCACGCATACAGGAGTCCTACCCGGACACGGGGGATGATTCTCCACTCTATCTTCACGGCCCATCGGTCCGGCCCACATTGGATAGATCGAACACCTGGGGACCCCTGAATCCAGGACTCCCTCAGTCCTAACCCAATATGCTTTCAAGGTCATACTCTTCGACCATTACTTTGCGGAAGTGGTCATTGCTACTTCTTGAGCTTGCATTGGTTTTTCCCTTGAAGAGGAAAGGGTGATGCAGCAAAGTAGAGATAAGTATTTCCCTCAGTTAGAGAACCAAGGTATCAATCCAGTAGGAGACAACGCACAATCCACTAATACCTACACAAACAATCAAACAACTTGCACCCAATGTGATAAAGGGGTTGTCAATCCCTTCACGGTCAGTTGAAAAAGTGAGATCTGATAGAGATAGATAAACAAAAGATAAAATATTTTGGGGTTTTTTGGTTTATAGATCTGAAAGTAAAAGATTGCAAAATAGTAGATCGGAAACTAGTATGATGGAAAATAGTAGATCAGAAAATAATATGATGGAAAATAGACCCGGGGGCCATAGGTTTCACTAGAGGTTTCTCTCATGAAGGCAAATAATACGATGCGTGAACAAATTACCGTCGAGCAATTGATAGAAAAGCGCAAAGTTATGACTATATCCAAGGCAATGATTATGAAATGTAGGCATCACATCCATGTCAAGTAGACCGACTCCTGCCTGCATCTACTACTATTACTCCACAAATCGACCGACTCCTGCCTGCATCTAGAGTATTGAGTTCATGAAGAACAGAGTAACACATTAAGTAAGATGACATGATGTAGAGGAATAAACTCAAGCAATATGATTTAAACCCCATCTTTTTATCCTCAATGGCAACAATACAATACGTGCCTTGCTGCCCCTACTGTCACTGGGAAAGGAAACCGCAAGATTGAACCCAAAGCTAAGCACTTCTCCCATTGCAAGAAAAACCAATCTAGTTGGCCAAACTAAATCGATAGTTCGAAGCGAATTACAAAGATATCAAATCATGCATATTAGAATTCAGAGAAGATTTAAATAATATTCATAGATAAGCTGATCATAAATCCACAATTCATCGGATCTCGACAAACACACCGCAAAAGAACATTACATCGGATAGATCTCCAAGGACATCGAGGAGAACATGGTATTGAGAATCAAAGAGAGAGAAGAAGCCATCTAGCTACTAGCCATGGACCCGTAGGTCTGTGGTAAACTACTCACGGTTCATCGAAAGGGCAATAGAGTTGATGTAGAATCCCTCCATGGTCGAATCCCCCTCCGGCAGGATGCCAGAAAAGGCCCCTAGATGGGATGTCATGTTAACATAAGGTTGCGGCGGTGGAGAAGTGTTTTCGTGGATGCCTCTGGTGGTTTGGGAATATTTGTGAATATATAGGAGGAAGATCTAGGTTAGGGGGTCATCGAGGGGCCCACAAGGTAGGGGTCGCGCCATACCCCCTAGGCGCGCCCTACCCCCTTGTCGCCGCCTCGTGTATCTTCTGACTTGCACTCAAAGTCTCCTAGGTGTCTTCTGGTCCAAGAAAAATCATCGTGAAGGTTTTATTCCGTTTGGACTCCGTTTGGTATTCCTTTTCTGCGAGGCTCAAAAACAAGGAAAAAACATAAACTGGCACTAGGCTCTAGGTTAATAGGTTAGTCCAAAAAATAATATAAAATAGCATATTAATGCATATAAAACATCCAAAATAGATAATATAATAGCATGGAATAATCAAAAAATATAGATACGTTGGAGACATATCAAGCATCCTCGAGCTTAATTCCTGCTCGTCCTCGAGTAGGTAAATGATAAAAACATAATTTTTCATGTGGAATGCTACCTAACATATTTATCCATGTAATTTTCGTTATTGTGGCATGAATCTTCAGATCCATAAGATTCAAAACAAAAGTTTAATATTGACATAAAACGATAATACTTCAAGCATACTAATAAAGCAATCATGTCTTCTCAAAATAACATGGCCAAAGAAAGCTATCCCTACAAAATCATATAGTCTGACTATGATCCATCTTCATCACATAAAATATTCAAATCATGCACAACCCCGATGACAAGCCAAGCAATTGTTTCATACTTTTGATGTTCTCAAACCTTTTCAACTTTCACGCAATACATGAGCGTGAGCCATGGGCATAGCACTATAGGTGGAATAGAATATGGTGGTTGTGGAGAAGACAAAAACGAAGAAGATAGTCTCACATCAACCAGGCGTATCAACGGGCTATGGAAATGCCAATCAATAGATATCAATGTGAGTGATTAAGGATTGCCATCCAACAAATGCAGTAGAGCTATAAGTTTTTGAAAGCTCAAAAAGAAACTAAGTGAGTGTACATCCAACTTGCTTGCTCATGAGACCTAGGGCAATTTGAGGAAGCCCATCATTGGAATATACAAGCCAAGTTCTATAATGAACAATTCCCACTAGTATATGGAAGTGACAAAATAGGAGACTCTCTATCATGAATATCATGGTGCTACTTTGAAGCACAAGCGTGGAAAAAGGATAGTAACATTGCCCCTTCTCTCTTTGTCTCTTTTTTTCAATGGCTTCTTTGGCCTCTTTTTTCCTCACATGGGATAATGTTCTAATAATGATGATCATCACACTTTTATTTACTTACAACTCAAGAATTACAACTTGATAATTAGAAAAAATGACTCTATATAAATGCCTCCGGTGGTGTACTGGGATGTGCAATGACTCAAGAATGACATGTATGGAACGGTGGCTTTGCCACAAATACTATGTCAACTACATGATCATGCAAAGCAATATGAAAATGATGAAGCGTGTCATAATAAACGGAATGGTGGAAATTTGCATGGCAATATATCTCAAAATGTCTATGTAAATGCCATAATAAGTAGTTATGGTGGTTGTTTTGAGGAACGTATATGGTGGGTTTATGGTACTGGCGAAAGTTGTGCGGTACTACAGAGGTTAGAAATGGTGGAAGGGTGAGTGTGTGTATATCCATAGACTAAACATTAGTCATAAAGAACTCACATACTTATTGCAAAAGTCTATTAGTCATCGAAACAAAGTACTACACACATGCTCCTAGGGGGATAGATTGGTAGGAAAATACCATCGCTCGTCCGCGACTGCCACTCATAAGGAAGATAATCAATAAATAAATCATGCTCCGACTTCGTTACATAACGATTGACCATACGTGCATGCTACGGGAATCACAAACCTCAGCACAAGTATTTCTACAATCCACAATTACTCACTAGCATGACTCTAATATCACCATCCTCATATCTCAAAACAATCATAAGGAATCAAACTTCTCATAGTATTCAATGCACTTTATATGAAAGTTTTTATTATATCCCTCTTGGATGCCTATCATAAAAGGACTACATTTATAACCAAAGCAAATTACCACACTGTTTAGAGAACTCTCAAAATGATATAAGTGAAGCATGAGAGTTCAACAATTTCTAGAAAATAAGGCCACCGTCATGCTCTAAAAAGATATAAGCGAAGCACTAGAACAAAATTGCCTAGATCAAAAGATATAAGTGAAGCACATAGAGTATTCTATTAAATCATGATTCATGCGTGTCCCTCTCAAAAGAGGTGTACAACAAAGATGATTGTGGCAAACTAAAAAGTAAAGACTCATATCATACAAGACGCTCCAAGCAAAACACATATCATGTGGTCAATAAAAATATAGCCTCAAGTAAAGTTACCGATAGATGAAGACGAAAGAGGGGATGCCCCGGAGCTTAGGCTCTTGGTTATCCTTGAATATTACCTTGGGTGCCTTGGGCATCCACAAGATTAGGCTCTTGCCAGTCCTTATTCCATATTCCATCAAATCCTTACCCAAAACATTAAAACTTCACAACACAAAACTCAACAGAAAATCTTATGAGATCCCTTAGTATAAGAAAATATATCACCACTTTTGGTACGTTGTGAACTCATTCTTTATTTATATTGGTGTATTATCTACCGTATTCCAACTTTTCCATGGTTCATACCCCCCGATACTACCCACAAATTCATCAAAATAAGCAAACAACACATAGAAAACAGAATCTGTCAAAAACAGAACACTCTGTAGCAATCTGGAAACTATGAATACTTCTGTAACTCCAAAAATTCTGAAAAATTAGGACAACTTGGGAAATTTGTGTACCAATCCTGTGCAAAAAGAATTAGATCAAAAGTACACTTCTGTGAAAAATGAAAATTATTTTCCTGGGCGCAAAAGTTGTTGTTTTTCAGCAAGATCAAAACAACTGTCACCGTAAGCCACCCCAAAGGTCTTACTTCGCACAAACACTAATTAAAACACAAAAACACATCTAACCAGAGGCTGTATGATTTATTTATTCAAAAAATAGAAAAGAAAAATATTGGGTTGTCTCCCAACAAGCTCTTTTCTTTAAAGCCTTTTAGCTAGGCATTGATAATTTTAATGATGCTCACATGAAAGATAACAATTGAAACACAAAGAGAGCATCATAAAACATGACATAACAAGTTTAAGTCTATCATTCTTCCTATGCATAGGGATTTTATAGGCAAACAAATTATCAAGAGTAGCAAAAATCCACCATATGCAAGGGAGAAGAAAGAAACATTAGCAATCTCAACATGAAGA
The DNA here is from genome assembly GCF_002162155.2 of Triticum dicoccoides. Taxonomy (NCBI): domain Eukaryota; kingdom Viridiplantae; phylum Streptophyta; class Magnoliopsida; order Poales; family Poaceae; genus Triticum; species Triticum dicoccoides. The sequence goes on along the minus strand of NC_041387.1, from coordinate 71,526,117 downwards.
GAGGTAATTTAGTAACATGAAAATTTCTACAACCATATTTTCCTCTCTCATAATAATTACATGTAGGATCATAAGCAAATTCAATAAATAGCAATCACATAACATATTCTCAACATGATCCACATGCATGCGAAGTTGACACTCTTCCAAAATAGTGGGATTAACATTAACTAAAGTCATGACCTCTCCAAACCCACTTTTATCAAAAATTTCATAAGATTGACATTCTCCAAATATGTGGGACCTAAAGTTGTCACTCTTCCAAACCCACTTTCAATATTATTGCAAACATTATTATCAATCTTATACTCATCATGGGGCTTAAATAAATTTTCACAAACATAAGAGAATCACCCCAATCATGATCATTGCAACAAGTAGTGGACATAGCAAAACTAGCATCCCCAAGCTTAGGGTTTTGCATAACACAATTGACATTAATAGAATTTATAATAACATCATTGCAATCATGCTTTTCATTCAAGGAGCTATCGTGAATCACTTTATAATTTTCTTCTTTCAACACTTCATCACAATTTCCAGATTCACAAATTTCAAGCAAAATCTCATAAAGATAATCTAGCGCACTCAAATCACTAGAAATTGGTTCATCATAATTGAATCTCTTAAAAAGATTACCAAGTGGATGAGGATCCATAAGCTCTTTGCTTTTGATTTTCAATAAACACACAATTATACCAAGCAAACAAGCAAACAAACCAAGTAAGCCATAAGGGCAAACGAAAAGACGAATGAAAGAAGGGCGAATAAAAAGGTAAATCTTTTCAAAAATCATTTTAGAAGTGAGGGAGAGGAAAACGAGAAGCGAATGGCGAATAATGTAATGCAAGATATGAGATTTTTATGATGGGTACTTGGTATGTCTTGACTTAGCATAGATCTCCCCAGCAACGGGGCCAGAAATTCTTCCTGCTACTTCTTGAGCTTGCATTGGTTTTTCCCTTGAAGAGCAAAGGGTGATGCAGCAAAGTAGAGATAATTATTTCCCTTAGTTAGAGAACCAAGGTATCAATCTAGTAGGAGACAACGCACGAGCCACCAATACCTGCACAAACAATCAAACAACTTGCACCCAACACGATAAAGGGGTTGTTAATCCCTTCACGGTCACTTGCAAAAGTGAAATCTGATAGAGATAGATAAACAAAAGATAAAATATTTTTGGTTTTTTTGGTTTATTGATCTGAAAGTAAAAGATTGCAAAATAGTAGATCAGAAACTAGTATGATTGAAAATAGTAGATCCGAAGATAATATGATGGAAAATAGACCCCGGGGCCATAGGTTTCACTAGAGGCTTCTCTCATGAAGCCAAATAATATGGTGAGTAAACAAATTATTGTCGAGCAATTGATAGAAAAGCACAAAGTTATGACGATATCCAAGGCAATGGTTATGAAATATAGGCATCACGTCCATGTCAAGTAGACCGACTCCTGCCTGCATCTACTACTATTACTCCACACATCGACCGACTCCTGCCTGCATCTAGAGTATTAAGTTCATGAAGAACAGAGTAACACATTAAGTAAGATGACATGATGTAGAGGAATAAACTCAAGAAATATGATGTAGACCCCATCTTTTTATCCTCGATGGCAACAATACAATACGTGCCTTGCTGCCCCTACCGTCACTGGGAAAGGACACCGCAAGATTGAACCCAAATCTAAGCACTTCTCCCATTGCAAGAAAAACCAATCTAGTTTGCCAATTTAAACTGATTATTCGAAGAGAATTACAAAGATATCAAATCATGCATATAAGAATTCAGATAATATTCAAATAATATTCATTGATAGGCTGATCATAAATCCACAATTCATCGGGTCTCGATAAACACACCGTAAAAGAAGATTACATCGGATAGATCTCCAAGAACATCGAGGAGAACATGGTATTGAGAATCAAAGAGAGAGAAGAAGCCATCTAGCTACTAGCTATGGACCCGTAGGTCTGTGGTAAACTACTCACACTTCAACGGAAGGGAAATAGAGTTGATGTAGAAGCCCTCCATGATCGAATCCCCCTCCGGCTGGATGCCGGAAAAGGTCCCTAGATGGGATCTCACGGGAACAGAAGGTTGCAGCGGTGGAAATGTGTTTTCGTGGATGCCTCTGGTGGTTTGGGATTATTTGTGAATATAAAGAAGGAAGATTTAGGTCCGGGGGTCACCGAGGGCCCCACAAGGTAGGGGGTGCGCCCTACCCCCCTGGGCGCGCCCTGCCCCCTTGTCACCGCCTTGTGGCTCTTCTGACTTGCGCTCCAAGTCTCTTGGGTATCTTCTAGTCCAAGAAAAATCATTGCGAAGGTTTTATTCTGTTTGGACTCCATTTGGTATTCCTTTCCTCCGAAGCTCAAAAACAAGGAAAAAAACAGAAACTGGCACTGGGCTCTAGGTTAATAGGTTAGTCCTGAGAATAATATAAAATAGCATATTAATGCATATAAAACATCCAAAACAGATAATATAATAGCATGGAACAATCAAAAATTATAGATACATTGGAAACGTATCAGTCATCAAGTGTCGTTGTGGGGTCCTCAGGCTTCCGGCCTACCTCTTATAGGCTGGACAGGTGAGCCACTCTACAACTACCAGAAGGCTGAGCTATAAAGCGGACCTTTGAAGCCTTAGTGTGTCGTCCACGTCAAGATAGGGAAATTGACATGTTTATCTTCTTATTGTAACTGACCATGTGTAACCCTAATATCCCTGGTGTCTATATAAACTAGAGGGTTTTAGTCTATACATGCTAGAAGAAGAACCATCATCCTATTCACCTAGGGTTTAGTTCACCCGATCTCATGGTAGATTGACTCTGTAATCATCCTATACACTTCAATATAATCATGCAGGGCGTAGGGTTTTACCTCTTCGAGAGGGCCCAAACATGGGTAAACATCTTCTCCTTCATCCCATTTTCCCCATTGATCCAAGATCCACAGCTCGGGACCCCCTACCAGAGATCAACCGGTTTTGACACTGACATTGGTGCTTTTATTGAGAGTTCCATTGTGAGACCGCCGAAGGATCAATGGCTCACCTGATCATCGGAGATGGCATCAGCACCGGGGACATCTTCATCCCTGATCAGCTCTTAGCATTCGGCGACATTGTCTTGCACGCCAACCCGGTCGGTCATCTCGACTAGGTCAATAGCTTTGCGCCTGAGCACCAGATCAGGTCCGATAACCTAGAGTACGTCACTGATGCTTGGGGCGATCTGATCTTCATCGGGTTCTCAGCCTTGCCTGAGGTACCCGAAAGCCGTGAAGCTTTGACTTTAGTCTCTCTTTTCGACCTGATCCCAGGGTCGGCCCTTACCTCGGATCCGGCTTCAAGCCTGGATGCAACTTTGATGTCCAAAGATAAGGGTTCAACCCTGACCGGACTCGACCCTCACCCCACCATACTAGAGGTTGACTCCTAAGAAATCCCGGATACCGATCCGGCTGGTCTCTCCCTATTAAGTGAGATGCTAGATCGGATCCGGACGATGAACATCATAGATGATCTGTCCTTGACCTATGCTCGGATTGGTCTTAAGGTAGGCCACAGGGAATTTTACGTCCCACTCACCACCCACTTAGTAGCCACTATCGAAGATTTAACCAACATGATGGACTACGCTTCCGAGGAGGCCGATGTCGGTGTCAAAACCGTCGGATCTCGGGTAGGGGGTCCCGATCTGTGCGTCTTAGGCTGATGCTAACAGGAAGCAAGGGACACAATGTTTACCCAGGTTCGGGCCCTCTTGATGGAGGTAAAACCCTACTTCCTACTTGATTAATATTGAAGATATGTGTAGTACAAGAGTAGATCTACCATGAGATCATAGAGGCTAAACCCTAAGAGCTAGCCTATGATGGTATGATTGTAATTGTGATCGGCCTTCTAAGGACCATCCTCTCCGGTTTATATAGACACCGGAGAGGGCTAGGGTTTACATGGAGTTGGTTACAAGGAAGGAAATATAATATCCGGATTGCCAAGCTTGTCTTCCACGCAAAGGAGAGTCCCATCCGGACACGGGCCGAAGTCTTGAGTCTTGTATCTTCACGCTTCAGTAGTCCGGACGACGTATATAGTCCGGCTGTCCGGATACCCCCTACTCCAGGACTCCCTCAGTAGCCCCTGAACCAGGCTTCAATGACGATGAGTCCAGCGCGCAGTCTTGTCTTCGGCATTGCAAGGCGGGTTCCTCCTTCTGAATACTCCAAGGTTATTATCAAACACGTAGGCTGTGTCGGAATCTACAAAATGATCTTCACATACCACCGTCGAGAGAATGATACTTCAGCTGACAAATTTTTAAACGACGTGACATATCCTTATGGCCGGGTCATTGTTCGAACCATTTTTCCGCAACCAGCCACAACGCGTATTGCGAGGCGGTTTCCTTGACACGTCTTGTCAAAGCAGAGATCGTGTCCCCTTATCACGGGATTCTCATCAATACGGGTATGGGTAATCCCCCTAAGGGAGTCCTGGACTAGGGGGTGTCCGGATAGCCGAACTATCATCATTGGCCGGACTCCAAGACTATGAAGATAGAAGATTGAAGACTTCGTCCCGCGTCCGGATGGGACTTTCCTTGGCATGGAAGGCAAGCTTGGCGATACGGATATGTAGATCTCCTACCATTGTAACCGACTCTGTGTAACCCTAGCCCTCTCCATGTCTATATAAACCGGATGGCTTTAGTCCGTAGGACGAACAACAATCATACCATAGGCTAGCTTCTAGGGTTTAGCCTCCTTGATCTCGTGGTAGATCTACTCTTGTAACACACATCATCAATATTAATCAAGCAGGACGTAGGGTTTTACATCCATCAAGAGGGCCCGAACCTGGGTAAAACATCGTGTCCCTTGTCTCCTGTTACCATCCGCCTAGACGCACAACTCGGGACCCCCTACCCGAGATCCGCCGGTTTTGACACCGACATTGGTGCTTTCATTGAGAGTTCCTTTGTGCCGTCGCAATCAGGAAGGATGCCTTTTCCCGTCTTTAAAGACGGCGCCATCGTCAAGGGAGCTTTGGCCACCAGCCAAACTATCCGTCTAGGTGGTTTTCTTATGACCGCCTGTTCGGCCACCGCCCCGACGATGACCTCTCAGGTCATCAAAAGCGATCTTCACGTCAGCTCAGAATTCGCCGAGCAGCTAGATCCGATTGAGCTCTCCTCCGTAAACGAGCTCTTGGATCGCATTGCCGCCCTGGGAGTTGCTACAGACTACGATCAGATTGGTCTTAAAACCGATCTGAGAGAAATTAACTCTCCCCAGGCTACCCACCACGTTGTTGTGGTAGAGGAACAATGCGGCGACTCTTCTTCTATGTTAAAAACCAGCTATGTCTGGATTCCCGATCCCTCCATGCCAGATTCCCGCGGAGGGACGGACATCAATCAAATACTGAACTTAAAGTCAGGCATCGGACCAGATTTGTCGGAAAACATCCAACAAACGAAGCTTCCAAATCCGGAAACTTCTTGGCCTTTGAGCCTCAGATCGGGCGGGGTTCCGAACTTAATTCCTCCCGCCCACCCAAACATAAGCGATCTATCTCAAATACGGCAATTGCCCGATGAAACAATACATCATTACTGGGCCAGATTCCTGCTGGTTATGAACAGGATAAAGGACTGCCGTGAAGAAAGCGCGATTTCAATTTTCTGCAACAATTGCACGAACAAGGGAATCATGAACGCCATAAGTCGTCGCGAAGTTACACGCTTCGCCAACCTAGCGACCATTGTACAAAAATACTGTGCGATGGAGAGCACCTGGAAAACCAAAACCAGGTTTTGGGACAATCCGACCCTGAATACAACCCCAGTACGAAATAAAAGGGTGCGTCATACTCAAGCACCTGGGTTAAAAACCAAAAAGCAAAAACCCCCTAAAGGGCACGGAACCGTACTGGAGGGATGGCTCAACGGACCCTGCAAAATCCACAGTACGGAGGGCGCCACTCCAACACATAGCCTTCGAGCATGTTGGATACTACGGCAGGTGGCCAAAAGTGGCGAAGGCTTTCTAGCCCCGGGCAACCAGCCCAGCAGTACCAGTATGGTATTAACAGTCTTCGAGACTTTCGCATCAAATAACATGCGGAAGTGAACAATCCGCAGCCTCGCCGAAGTCTACCAAGTAGCAACAACAAATCCATGGAGCGACACGGCCATCACCTTCAATGCCAGCGATGAGCCTAAATTCCGAACAGCTCGAGCACCAGCCGCATTGGTCCTCAGTCTGATAGTGGACGACTTTCGTCTTACCAAGGTACTCATGGATGGCGGCAGCGGATTAAACCTCATCTACGAGGAAACCCTTCAAAAACTGGAAATTGACTGGAGCCGCATTGAGCGAAGCAGCACAACCTTCAGGGGAATAATCCCTAGTCGAGAAGTACGCTGCACAGGAAAAATCACACTAGACGTAGTGTTCGGCTCGCCGGACAATTACAGGTCCGAAGAGGTCATGTTCCAAGTGGCCCCATTCGGCAGCGGATATCACGCCTTGTTAGGGCGAGAGGCATTCAGAATCTTCCAAGCTATACCCCATTACGGGTACATGAAGCTCAAAATGGCCGGGCCCAATGGAATAATCACTCTCGCCAGTGATCCAGATATAGCACTCTGCGCTGAAAATAAGACAGCCGCACTGGCCCTAGAGGCATTATCCGAAGCCCTAGCGGCAGAGGAACTCACTGCGCTGCGCTCCACGGTGGATAGGGACGATGTGATACTCGATAAGAGGTCCAAGTCCACCTCCTTTAAACCAGCGAACAAAGTAGTCAAATTCCAGGTCCATCCAACGGACCCCACAAAGACGGCCTCCATCGGGGCACAATTGAATCCTGATGTAGAAGCCGCACTACAAGAATTCCTTCGGGAAAATTGGGACATTTTCGCCTGGCACCCTTCAGATATGCCAGGAATCCCACATAGGCTGGCAGAACACAGCCTAAACATCCTAAGAGGATTCAAGCCAGTCAAACAGGCTCTTCGGCGATTTTCCGAACCCAAAAGACAGGCAATGGGAGAGGAGCTAGCCAAACTCTTAGAAGCCGGATTCATCAAAGATATAAAACATCCGGACTGGCTAGCCAACCTGGTAATGGTACCAAAAAAGGACAAATCCTGGCGCCTTTGTGTCGATTTCAAAGACCTTAACAAGGCCTGTCCAAAGGACCCTTTCCCTCTCCCTCGCATTGACCAAATCATCGATGCTACCGCAGGGCACGATTCATTGTGCTTCCTCGGCGCATACTCCGGATACCATCAAATAAAGATGGCGGAAAAAGACCAGGCCGCAACGGCATTTATTACTCCATACGGACCATTCTGCTTCAACACAATGCCCTTCAGACTCAAAAACGCCGGCGCAACATATCAGCGCATGATTCAGACATGTCTGGCCACCCAGATAAGCAAAACAGTAGAGGCATACATAGACGATGTGGTCGTCAAGACCAAACACGTCGAAACTCTAGTAGACGACTTGAGGGTGACATTCGACAACCTTCGAGCATATGACATTAAGCTCAACCCAGAAAAATGTGTTTTCGGCGTACCAGCCGGAAAGCTCTTGGGCTTCATTGTATCCGGTAGAGGAATTGGGCTTCACAATTGGATATCCCAAAAGACCTCAAGCAAATACAAAAATTAACTGGATGCGTGGCGGCTCTAAGCCGCTTCATCTCCCATTTGGGAGAAAAGGCACTGCCCCTCTATCGCCTCCTCCGGCGCACCGAACATTTCATATGGACGGATGCTACCACGGCCGGACTCGAAGAAATTAAGGCCGTATTGGCAACAAATCCGGTCCTGGCCGCGCCCAACCTGGGCGAACCGATGTTATTATATATCGCAGCAACACATCAAGTTGTCAGCGCGGTACTCGTCGTCGAACGAGAAATAGAAGGGCACAAATTCCCTCTTCAAAAACCAGTGTACTACGTATCCACTGTCTTAACTCCATGCAAGCTAGTCCCGGTACCCACACTATCAAAAGATAGCGTATGCGGTGTTCATAGCATCCCGGAAGCTACGACACTACTTTCAAGAGTGTTCCATAATAGTGGCCTCCGAAGTACCTCTCAACGACATTATAAACAATCGCAATGCGACGGGTAGGATTGCAAAATGGGCCATTGAGCTCTTACCATTTGACATAACCTACAAACCACGGTGAGCTATCAAGTCGCAAGTTCTGGCTGACTTCATCGCCGAATGGACCGAAGCCGAACTCCCTAAAGAGTACGGCGCATACTGCAATTGGATCATGCATTTCGACGGCTCCAAAATGTTGGCTGGCTTGGGGGCTGGCGTCGTCTTGACGTCCCCAACCGGAGACACAGTCCAATACGTGCTTCAAATAATGTACACGGACTCCAACAATGCAGCCGAATACGAGGCCCTTCTACATGGCCTCCGGATGGCAATCTCCATGGGTATTCAATGCCTAGAGGTGCGCGGGGATTCAAACCTCGCAATATCCCAAGTAAATGGAGACTTTGACGCCAAGGATCCGAAAATGGCAGCCTACCGTAACGCCGTCCTAAAAATGTCAGCCCGGTTTGAAGGACTCGAATTCCACCATGTAGCCCGGGATAATAACCAGGCATCAGACGTGTTGGCACGCATCAGCGCGAAACGCGACGCCGTACCTCCAAACATCTTCCTGGAGCGGCTCTTTAAGCCATCCGTATTATGGGAAGAGGAGTCCGGAAATAACAATCCGGAACCAACTGCATCACCTAACACAGAACATTCTGACACAATCGGTGGCTCAGCCAATGAAATAACAGATTCAGCCCACGAAATACTGGCAGTAATTGCCCCGTGGACAGAACCATTCCTAGCCTACTTAATCAGGCAGGAACTTCCCGAAGACCAAAATGAGGCCCGCTGCATAGTTCGGCGATCTAAAGCCTACAAGGTCCATGAGGGAGAAGTTTATAAGAAAAGCACGACCGGAGTCCTTCAAAGGTGTATCTCCGAAGAGGAAGGGCGAAATCTCCTGGCTGAAATTCACGCCGGACTCGGCGGGCACCACGCCGCCGCCCGGGCCCTTGTAGGCAACGCCTTCCGTATAGGATTTTATTGGCCGACCACCCGGGCAGATGCTCAGGAGTTAGTCCAACGATGCATCGGTTGCCAGCTCTTTGCTAATCAGAGCCACATGCCACCCACCGCCCTCAAAACTATACCCATCACTTGGCCGTTCGCGGTCTGGGGGCTTGACATGGTTGGACCCCTTAAAGGGGGAACCCACAAGCACAAATACTTATTGGTCATGGTGGATAAATTCACCAAATGGATAGAGGCCAAGCTGGTTAAAACGGCAGAATCTGGACCTGTGATAGACTTCATATCCGGGGTAGTACACCGTTTTGGCGTCCCCACAGCATCATCACTGATAATGGCACGAATTTCACGGCCGATGAGGTGAAACTCTGGTGCAAAAACATGGGCATCAAGCTCGACTACGCTTCAGTCTACCACCCTCAAACTAACGGTCAAGTGGAACGAGCAAATGGTCTAATCATGAGCGGCATCAAACCCAGATTAGTGCGGCCCCTCACGGAATCTAACACGCACTGGGTAGAGGAGCTCGACTCCGTACTCTAGGGGCTGCGGACCACGCCAAACCGCACAACCGGATTCACACCATTTTTTATGGTATACGGCGCTGAGGCAGTTTTGCCCTGCGATATAATTCATGACTCACCTCGCATGCGCATGTACGAGGAAAGAGAAGCCGAGTTGGATCGGCAGGACAGTTTGGATGCTTTAGAGGAGGAGCGCGACGTGGCAAAATCCCGTTCCGCATTCTATCAGCAGCAGGCTCGAAGATATCAAAGCAGAGAAGTACGGGCCAAAACTTACAATGTTGGCGAGCTAGTTGTACGCCCGCCGGATAAGAAAAAGGACAAACTTAAGCCCAAATGGGAAGGTCCCTTCATCATCGACCAAGTCCTTACCGGCGGTGCATATCGTCTACGCAACGCATCTGACAACAGACTCGAGCCAAACCCATGGAACGCAGCCCGTCTCCGAAGATTTTACACCTAGCGCCGGACTCAGGGTTCGTCTCCTTCCTCCGTCCACCTTTCATATTTTTTCGCTGTCTTTGTTTTCCCTCCTTTTTCCTCCCTCTTTCAGTACAAACCCCTTGAGGGCTGATCTGCGCTTTGTTCGCACTCACTCGATGTGCTAGTCGCACTCGGTATACCTGGGGGCTTCTTTAACAGAGGCTTGTTTCTATGGGCTTCATGCCCAACACATGTGTCATACTTCCGCATGTACCTTTTGATCACCATTATATGCATCGATATGACTTAAGTTTTGGCCAAGCCGGGTTGCCTGGCTCCTGTGCTTACCCCTACGTTCCCGATTGTTTGGCTAGGAGTTAAAGGGAGCACCTCTACGATTGTTACTGCCGGGTCAGCCGGATGTGTACCTCAGACTGGGTCAAGCCGAAGGCTAGCATTCTTAAGGGAATATTCGGTCGGTGACCTGAAAGATGATTTATTACTTACTTATTTATCTGCCCCCAGATGCTTTTTCTGCTATTTTCGCAGTCCGGACATGCACTTTAGGGCATGCCTCCCAGGGAAAGGAACCCTTAACGGAACTATTCTCCCTGGAAGATGTTTCTTACTAACCATGTAATATAACATAGCTAGTTGGGCACTTGTCTGATAAAGCAATTATGACCCCTACGCCTTGTCTCCATGCATGCCCCGGTTCTTTTATAACCGTAAGGGTATTCGGACACACTCCGGACTGTTGGGTCCCGAGGTTGAAGCGAAAAGGTCCCCAAAGGCAAACGATCTACAATCCGGCTAGAAGGCATTTTACATGTCATTTTAAAATTACATCGTCAAACTGACTGATTGTACTCTTCTTCAATCTCATCTAACAGGCTGTCTAATTTACAGTCTTGTTGGGAATATTTCGCGGCCAATTCTACTTGGCCGTACATCAGGCTCACAGGGATCTCCTTCCCATCGGGCCCCACAGGTCCGACCTCGGCCATGTGGTTTGGGTCAGCCTTCGGGTACCGCGTCTTCACCATGGCCCAGGCCTCCCTGGCGCCCTGACGGCAGGCCGATATCTTCCACAGACGGAGACGCCGCCGTACTCCCTGAAGCTTCTCAGCAAGCCCTCCAAGGCCCTCGGGTAGGGAGACGGAAGGCCATAGGGCCTGAACGACGCCGCTCATCGCCTGCCGAACACGTTCGTGCAGTTGCAGCAGCTCGGGAAGAGGGTCTCCCATGGAACAAGGCATCTCCTCCGCCGAACGACCCGTGAGCACACCTACAGACACATTTCTGTCAATCGACTTCCTCGCCGAACTCTTCTTTTCAAAAGAGTTTGCTCAAGCACTTACTATAAATGCCGCGACGAAGCCGCCGATTCTCCTTTACGGAGTTAGACAGCTGGACCCGAACATCTTTTAGTTCTTCGCCCAGCTGGGTGTTGGCATCTTGGAGTTTGTTCCTCTCCTGCTGCACCCTCATAAGCACCCTCTCGCTGGCCTTCAACTGGCGCAGCAGATGTTGCTTGTCCGGATCTAGTCCGACACCCTCTGCAATATTATTGTCAGACTATACACACACGCCGCACTTCATAAACTACTTCTTTTCAAAATATGAATTACCAGAGGGGGTCTCCGTAGCTCCCCCAGCAGCGGCTAGTGCGGCCTCAAGTTGGGCCTTGCATTCTTGAAGCTCCTGGGACAGGTGGGTATTCTTCTCGGTAAGATCCTACATAACAAATGATCCTTAAATCAGTTAGTTTAACTATTTTAAGTCTCGGGGGCTATTGGCATATATAACTATTAAAATTCCTCACCCGTATGTCTTTTACATACTGCTCCGTGGCTCTGGTTAAACCATCTTGAGCAGCACGGAGGTGTGCGTCTCCCGCATTAAAGGCATTCAACGCCTCTGGGGAGAAACACGCGTCACGAAGAACTGTCCGACCGCGCCTGTGATTCATGGCGCTCTCCACCTCAGACCTGGTGGCGGAAAACCTGTCGGCATCCTCCGTTGGAGGAGCATCCGGCTCGCGCCTTGCGCTCGCCTCCCCCTCCGGACCAGGCATTGGAGCCTGGCTGGGGGACGCTTGGTTGGCACCCTCTCTGGACTCAGTCCGGCGAGCGCTCTTTCTCCTGGAAGAATCATGAGCGTTAATATACCTCCCATGAGTCTTTCCCTTAAAAGACAATGGTGCACCATACCTTTGCGGCGACGTTTCGATTCGCGCCGCACTCCTGTTCCGCCTGCTAGGCCACACTGACCTCGTTTGGTTAGTCGCCGCGGGCTCGGCTTCCCGCCGTAAAGGCACCTCCTGCGAAGCACCATTGGTACACGGTGGTCAGAAATAAGCATTAAAAAATAACGGTGTCAGGACTTCGGTCGTACTCACCTGGGAAGCCGGACATAAACCGGGGTAGTCAGCCATAATGGCGACTAAAGCATTGTCTATGCTGAGCTGGTGGAACACCCTGTCAATCAAATCCACCTTTATGTCCGGATCCTCTTCGGAGGCCGGATCAAGGGATCTTCCAGGATCCTCGGGTTGTGGAGTTGGGCTTTCTATGCCCGCCACATCCCGGCGTATTTCCTGCGTCGAAATCATAAAGTAAGACACTTATCTTTGAAAGCACGAATCAGATATATAAGCGTCCGCTTACCCAGCTCCGAGGGTTATTCATGGAGAATCCATTCAATGGATTCGTGTGGAGGAAGTCCTCCTTCTCCCCCTTGTACACGCCGGACAGGATCTTCACTAGATCGGCGGTCGATCCCGGCCCCGTGCGGCCATGACGGGTGGCGTCATTCTCCCCGTTGAAATCCCACATGGGGTGGCCCCTATATTGGAGCGGCTGCACCCCTTGCATAATGCATGTGGCCATGACTCCAATCATGGTTAATCCGGAATGGTCTAGTAACCGTATCCGACCCATCAGATAGTGGATGCTCCTGTCATCTTCCCGTTGAGGGCTCCGTGGGCGCCAACTCAGGCGTTTCTTCAGAGGAGCATTGCTAAACTCCGGGAGGCCGATCCGAACTGGATCCGGTAGCGGGGCTTCTTCCATATAGAACCACTCCGAAGGCCAGTCTTCGGACGCCTTCTTCGGGGTTCCGGATAGATATCCGGTCCCGGCGATGCTCCATATTTCGGCTCCGTCCACTTGATATATCGACCCCTCATGAGAACGGGGTACGAGGCAAAACAGCCTCTTCCACAGCGCAAAATGGGGCTCGATGCCCAAGAACAACTCGCAAAGAGCTACAAAGCCCGCGATGTGCAAAATGGAGGCAGGCGTGAGGTGGTGAAGTTGGAGTCCATAGAACTCCAGGAGCCCCCGGAGAAATGGATGTATGGGAAATCCGAGTCCCCTTATTAAGTAGGGGACGAAGCATACCCGCTCTCCTTTGGAGGGATTGGGGACGCTCTCCGCCTGTTTCCCACCCTTGTAGGTGGCCAGTCCGGCTCGAACCGGAACCATAAAGGCTGGGGGAAGGTATCCCTCTGCTTGGAGCATCACTAACTTGCTATGCGGGACTGAGCATCTCCTCCAATCTCCTGACTGCGGACTGGGAGCGCGAGAAGAGGAGCCGCGTCGACTATCCATGATGGAATGGATTTCTTGTCAGATGCGCCTCGATGAGTACTTGCGGAAGGAGGATGGTGTGATTTGGACCTGGATCCTCGCCTCTCTTATAGGCAGCTTATTCGCGTAGCTAGGGGGTAAAATGTAAGAATACCCTAGCTTTTCGCATTCATACAACACGTGGAAGAAGGCCATTATTGGACGTGGAAGCCAAGGAGCGCAACATTTATGAAGCAACCGGACACTATCCGGCAAACACATGGAGCGTGAAGGAGAACCCGCCTTGCAAACGCCGAAGACAACATACGCGCCGGACTCGTCGTCATTGAAGCCTGGTTCGGGGGCTACTGAGGGAGTCCTGGACTAGGGGGTGTCCGGATAGCCGAACTATCATCATTGGCCGGACTCCAAGACTATGAAGATAGAATATTTAAGACTTCGTCCCGTGTCCGGATGGGACTTTCCTTGGCGTGGAAGGCAAGCTTGGTGATACGGATATGTAGATCTCCTACCATTGTAACCGACTCTGTGTAACCCTAGCCCTCTCCGTGTCTATATAAACCGGATGGCTTTAGTCCGTAGGACGAACAACAATCATACCATAGGCTAGCTTCTAGGGTTTAGCCTCCTTGATCTCGTGGTAGATCTACACTTGTAACACACATCATCAATATTAATCAAGCAGGACGTAGGGTTTTACCTCCATCAAGAGGGCCCGAACCTGGGTAAAACATCGTGTCCCTTGTCTCCTGTTACCATCTGCCTAGACGCACAGTTCGGGACCCCCTACCCGAGATCCGCCGGTTTTGACACCGACACCCCCCGTGCCATCAATCGTGGCGCTTGGGAAGTAAGCGATTCTCAATAGGCTAGTGGGGAGGCGCACCGCTTCCGTCGCCTCTATAAAGGGATAAGAGTTCCCCATTTTTTACCCACGCCTTCTTCCTCCTTTGCCCACTCTTGCCTCCTCGAGCTCCAGCACCCTAGTCCAAGTCTTCTCCGCACAGTTAAGCATGTCCGGAGCAGGAGGCAAATGGGTGGCTTCCACCGTGAAGGAGAAGAATATCTTAAGTCTTCGGGCGGCCGGATACTTGGCCGCAGACATAGCGCACCGGCTACCAGACGGCGGGCAGGTCATTCCAACTCGAGGACACCATGAGAGGGTCATGTTTCTTGCCCAATTCATCCGTGGACTGGGGTTTCCACTCCACCCCTTCGTCTGCGGGCTCATGTTCTACTACGGGCTAGATTTCCATGATCTAGCCCCAAACTTCGTCCTCAACATCTTGGCGTTCATCGTCGTATGCGAGGCTTTCCTCCGCATCAACCCTCATTTTGGCTTGTGGCTGCAAATCTTCTGCGTGAAGCCGAAGATCGTGAGCGGCCAGCAAGCGGAGTGCGGAGGAGCCATGGTGGGCAAAATGCCTAACGTCACCTGGCTTGACGGCTCCTTTGCAGAAACCGTGAAGGGGTGGCAATCGGGCTGGTTCTACATCACCGAGCCACGCGACGCCGACTGGGCGGCGGCCCCCGAGTTCCGATCCGGAACCCCCATGCGGCTCACCTCCTGGGAACAGAAGAGCCTGTCCTGGGGCGAACCTACAGAGCTGACCGGACTCATAAACTGCGTCAAGGGCATGAAGGACAAGAACATCAAGCTTGTCAACGTGATCCAGGTCATGCTCGTTCGCCGTATTCTGCCGTGCCAAAGGCAGGCATTCCATCTGTGGGAGTTCATCCCGGCCGAACACCAGAAGCTTCAGAGGCTCTATGGCATGAAGCACAAGAACGCGTGGAAGGCATTGTTCAAGCCTCCGAAGTACCTCCTCTCATATCTGAGGACCGCGGGCTCCATGCTGCGCGGCATCCTATTCAGGCGAGTTCTCAGGCTGCCACCGGGTTCGGTTCTTCCCAACATATTCATGGGGAAGCCTTAAGTGATTGTGTATATTTGTTCAGGATTATGTGGAGACAGCGGAGCGGATTGACTGTCCGGCTCCGGTGCCAAAAAGCCCAGCTAATGCTCTCCTGACGGAGATGCTGGTTCCGGCACCCTACAAGGGACCAAAGAAGAATGCCGATAAGAAGGCCCCGGGGATCCGAAAGGGTCTCCGGTGTACAGTTACGCCAGAAGCCTCGTCCGAAGATGAACAGGCACACTCCTCCCCTGAAGGGGAAGGAGAAGAAGAATAAGAGGAGGCTGCCCCATCTGAAAAGGACGGGGGGCCTGAGAGGGCGGACCAGGGGACCAGGAGGGGCTCCCGGCGCAAGGCCGTCATATCCTCGTCGTCCGATGACGACGAGGCAGATTCCTCCCGCGGAGGCGGGGGGAAACAAGAAGAAACTCCACCTCCCTATATTGGGGGGGGGGGGGGCAGAGGAAGGCCGCCCCGGTGGGGGAGACTGGGACGTCCAAGAAGGGAAAGGTGTCCCTTCCGGACTACTCCGCCACCGCCACTGATAGCGAGGAGGGGTGGCTGCCCAGGAAGAAGCCCCTAGTGCGATCATAAGTATCCGCACTCCATCGTAATTTTGCTTCATAGTTTTGTTATAACATCGAACTTGTATGCAGTCCGTCCAGGGCCCATCCCGAGGTGTCGTCTTCGGACGGGTCCTTGAGTGAGTCAGCAATGAACTCACTCCCGACGGCCACTTCTCCTTGGCCTGCGGATGACACGGAGGTGTTGTCCCAAAGGCTCCCCGAGCGGGGGAGGTGGATCTGCGGCATTCCAAACGTCGGACACGCGGGGTTCAAGATCCCCGCAGTAAGCCGGACTCTCAGCTGAACACCATTCCGGAACCTCCCGTGGTTCCAAACTCAGGCGGACAGCCCCTCGTTAAGGACGGCGAGCCGTCTGTGCCAAGTACTTCTGCTATGCCCGAGGCGTCGGATCGTCTGCTGGAAGTGCTTCGCGGCGCTTCCATAGATGAAGAGCACCGTACTCTCATGAGTGCGGTGATTCAGAAGGTTTCGTTCGCCAAGAGTGGACTAACCGAAGCCTGCACCAGCCTCCTAACAGGCTTTGAGGTAAGTAGTAAAAATGTGTGAAATTACCACTCGATAGGTAGTAGCCCCTGATACTCTGTTTGGTGTTCGGAAGGAAAAACCAAACGGAGGGTCAATTATAATCCGCAGGAGTTTAACAATAAGTTTGAATTTAAATAAGCAGGTTGTGCTGCTTGCCGTTGCGGTCTGTACGGCCGAGATCGCCGGACTGAAACAGGACCTGGAGTAGGCGCACGGAGAGCTTGACCTCATGAGGAGGCAACTCGAAGAGAGAAAAGGTGAATGATTCCCCTCTCTTATATAATGAATGGTAGATAAAATTTGATTATGCTAACACCGAAGCAACGTGATTTGGCAACAGAGACCACCACCGAAGTGGCATCTCTCAAGAAAGCGCTGTCCGAGGCCGAACACAAGGCGGCCTTGGAATGCAAGGAGCCCAAAAATCAAGAAGCCCGAGTGGGCGAGGTACAAGAAGAGCTCTAGGAGCTCAACAAAAGGTTCGAGTCCGTGGAGCATGAGCTTAAAGAAAAAGAGGCCGAGCCTGCGAAGGCCCTTACAAGTATAAAAGATGCCATGGCCGAAGCCGAGAAGGCACAGCAAGAAATCCGGGAGGCCAAAAAGATAACGGTGGGTAAGAAATTCTTTATGCAAAGAAAACATGTGGAGGAGGCATTTCTTTTACTTACCCGAGTCCGGAGCTCTCCACGGGTATTCGCAGATCTGCCACGTAGCGTATCAGATGCCGCAGAGTTCTACCGTGCCTAAGAGGGGAGCTCAACGGAGAAGCTGTTGTGGTCCCAGTATGCTGGGGCCGAACATTCAACGCCTCTGAGTGACCAACTAAAGCAGTTGGTCGAACTCCACAAGGCGGCCGAAGTGGCTATGAAGGATTTCATAGTTCGGATGTGGCCTGGTGAGCACCTGCCCACCAGCTACTTCGGCCTGATCAAGCGGATGGTGAATGCCTGTCCGCGACTAGAAGTCATCAAGCGATCCATTTGCATTGAGGGTGCCCGCCGGGACCTTGCCCGTGCGAAGGTGCATTGGGGCAAGCTGGATGCGGAGAAGCTAGTGAAGGACGGGCCGCCAGAGGGCAAGCCGCATCGCGTTCGTGAGAAGTATTATGATGGCGTTATGAAGGGTGCTCGCCTTGTGGCCGATGAATGTACCAAGGACATAATTTTCGAATGAATTCACTTCTGTCATGTTTGTATTTTAAAGACGAAGTTACTTGCACTATGTAGCGCTTTTGTTATTTAAAATATTACCTTCTGTGCGGCTATTTATCAAATTCTGAAAGTAGGCCAGTCGTTGTCTTCCGCCCCCATGTAACTACTACTGGGGTGTTCGTGGAAAACCCGGACACTCTTTATCCAAATGTTTGGTCCCTTAAGGAGGAGTCCAGCGCATCGAACAAGGCAATCGGACTATGCGGCTTTATAACCTTCACTTAGCCATAGAAGTCTACAATTTTAAATTTCGGCGAAGCCCCTAGAATCTGGAAGGCCGAATTGGGGCGCTATATACGCCTAGATCGGACGAAGCCGAATTATCTCCTAAAGCGGAAAAATCTTTAAGGATTTTAAGACCTCTCGAACAGCAACCAGCTCTCGCCACATCATGCCGGTCAGTTTTCGGCTTTCTCTACTGAGATGCTCGTCCGGAAGAACCAGGGCAAAATCGCAGTAGTTCTCCCTGCGCTACCTTAGCCAATATAACAGAACGTAAGGCACCAAAACAAGGGAGCCGGGCTATCCCAACTGTAGACCCAAGACATGATTCGAAGCTGATGCATATAATGCTATAAGTTCGGGGTGTCGCACTGTTGAAAGTGTTCGAACTTATCTTACCGTATTATGGGGCACCATAAGAAGCCCCTGGCAAACTAAACATACCAAAGTGTACGGATGCAAAATAAAATAGACATTTAAAAAAATGCTAAGTTAAGAATAATAAGCTGACGCTATGTATGATCTCCCCTTGATGAATAATACGTTTAAGCGTATGTTTACAATGGATGCATTAAGCGGAGATAAATAGGATTATTTGACATATCCTATCCAAGGGCAGGCTACGTACAGATAGATAAAGCAGGTATAACAATCGTAAATAGATTCCACCTGGGTGTTTCCTTCTGTGCGCAAAGCCTGTTGCCTCCTTGGTTTCCTCTCCTATGTAAGTCCGACAATCCGGCTCTTTGTAAGAGGCTGCGCTAAAGCAATATCCTGAAAGGTAAAAGGAAAGGTTACGAGGTGTGTGGCGGCGATACCGCACTGTTGACTGAGCCACTACTGCGCCTCCGCCTGTGCCCATGGTATTTTGAGTGCATAATTGTGTACGCGTGGCACGAATGCTGCTTTGATGGGATTTGAGCGGAGGCCGGACTGCTAGTCGTGCTCTTGGAGTGCCTGGTGATCCTGTTGCGGGGTGTTCTGCCCTCGCTTGATGGAGCTTGAGGTTGTCGTCACCGGATTGGTGGTTTGCCGGAGGAGGCCGCATTGTACTTCTGCTGCAAGGGCTGTAGTATGCTCTTATGTACGGAGAGAGCGGTCCATATTTCCATTGACTGTTATGACCCTGCGCAGGCCTGGCATCTTGAGCTTGAGGTATGCATAGTGTGGTACCGCATTGAATCTAGCGAATGCGGTTCATCCGAGCAGTGCGTGGTAACCACTGCGGAAAGGGACGATATCGAAGATTAGTTCTTCGCTTCGGAAGTTATCCGGAGATCCGAAGACCACTTCCAATGTTATATAGCCCATACAACAGGCCTCTACTCCAGGAATTACACCTTTAAAGGTAGTTTTGGTGGGCTTAATCCTTGAAGGATCGATGCCCATTTTGCACACTGTGTCCTGGTAAAGCAGGTTCAGGCTGCCGCCGCCGTCCATAAGGACTCACGTGAGGTGGAATCCGTCGATGATTGGGTCTAAGACCAATGCCGCCGTGACGGATGCTAGTAGGATGATCCCTACGATCAAAGGTGATCGGACAAGCTGACCATGGGTTGAATTTGGGGACGACTGGCTCCATCGCATAGACGTCCCGTAGTGCTTGCTTCCATTCCCGCTTGGGGATGTGGGTGGTGTAGATCATGTTGACCATTTTCACCTAGGGGGGGGGG
>NC_041387.1:71405213-71415950 GCF_002162155.2 Triticum dicoccoides | reverse complement strand
CGGATCGCCAAGCTTGTCTTCCACGCAAAGGAGAGTCCCATCCGGACACAGGCCGATGTCTTGAGTCTTGTATCTTCACGCTTCAGTAGTCCGGACGACGTATATAGTCCGGCTGTCTGGATACCCCCTAATCCAGGACTCCCTCAGCCGACGACATGGATGAAGATGTCGACGCCATGACTCATACTGCTACTGCCCCTGCCACCACCATACGACAGACGACCACCTCCACCTATGATGTCTATATGGTGGATACCCCCAATGACAAGAGCGACGACACCAACGGGAAGAACGGCGATGGAACCCCACCCCCCTCAGAGAAGATGGCAATAAGCCCAGCGAGTAGCCGCCCAAACACCGATGACAACACAAATGATCCAAGGGGAGTAGGGGTTGGTAAAGCAACACGGGCGCCCGAGAAAACGATACCCCGGACAATATGGAAGACCTCGGCAACCCCGTTGCCCCCGAGCTACAGCCTGATGACTCAGAGGGGCACGGGGAATAGTATAACCTCGAAGACCTCAATGACTCTGAGGACAGTAACTACCTCCCTCTCTCTGAAGAGGAGGTCAGTCTCAGAGCCGAGGATTTCATCATCCCTGAGAACCCGCTGGACCAAGAGCGGTTCAAGCGGCAACTTATAGCCACTGCATGAAGCTTGAAAAAGAAGGAGAAATAGTTAAAAGCCAAACAAGACACCCTCAACAACAGATGGACAAAAGTCCTAGCTGTTGGAGAAGGGTATGGCTATGAGCGGCAAGACTAGAACAAAAGCTACCCACACTGACATCTTCTACCACAATTCAAAGATGAGGCCCTTGAGCCCACACCCCGAAGATATACTCATCCAGACCAGCCCAACTGCCCCCTCGTGGACGGGATAGGCGGGCTGGAGAGGCAAAATACCAACCTGCTCCACCTCGCCGAAGAGGCAAGGATCCAGTGCCGGCAGAATACGAATATGATCTATGACATGACCTGGCCACTAGAGTAGGTCAGACAAGATCCATTTATGGATCTAGAGGGTACACTCCCGCTGGATGGGACGAACACCAAGCATGGGAACCGAAACGATAGAGCTCAAGAAAAACACCGGGCTCGGATGGCAGCCCATCTCCGGGGCGATGTAGCTCAGGTCAGGGGAGCTGCTCACCCAATGTGCTTTATAGATGAGGTGATGCAGCATCAATTCCCCGAAGGGTTTAAACCCGTAAACATCAAACAATACGATGGGACAATAGACCTGGTTGTGTGGATTGAAGACTTCCTTGTCCACATTCATATGGCCTGAGGAGATGATCTCAATGCCATCAAATATCTGCCACTCAAACTCAAAGGACCAGCCAGACATTTGTTGAACAGGCTGCCTCAAAACTCCATAGGGAGCTAGGAAGAGCTCGAGGATGATTTCCGAGCTTACTTCCAAGGCACATATGTTTGGCCCTCGGATGCCGATGACCTGAGCCATGTGGTCCAACAGCCCGGCGAGTCAGCCCGACAATTCTGGAACTAGTTCTTGACTAAGAAGAACCAAATCGTCGACTGTCCGGATGCCGAGGCAATAGCCGCTTTCAGGCACAGTATCCGAGACGAATGGCTAGCTCGTCAGCTCGTCCAAGATAAGCCGAAGACAGTGTCGGCCCTTACCTCCACTACAAAAAATACACTTCCGTGATGATACGTGTTTGTCACAATAGATCGCGTTTTCTGTCATGCATGTACATCCATGACAATTTTATGACAGAATCAAGATAGTCATACCTATGTTGTCATAGAAGTGTTCCATGACATTACCCAAATTATCATCACGGAACTGTCCAATTCCATGACGATAAATCGCGTGTCACAGAAGTGCTTTCGTCAAGGGTGACCGACATGTGGCATCCACCGTAACGGAACACCGTTAAGCTATCGGGTCCGGTTTTGGATCCGATAACCCGTTAACAGCCCAAACCAATGACGATTTTCCACGTGTAAAATCATCATTGGCTGGAGGAAACATGTGTCAGCTCCGCGTTGGCACAGGTGTCACTCATCCAATGGGAGAGATGCGCCTATGAT
The DNA here is from genome assembly GCF_002162155.2 of Triticum dicoccoides. Classification (NCBI taxonomy): domain Eukaryota; kingdom Viridiplantae; phylum Streptophyta; class Magnoliopsida; order Poales; family Poaceae; genus Triticum; species Triticum dicoccoides. The sequence goes on along the minus strand of NC_041387.1, from coordinate 71,413,886 downwards.
ACGTTGACACGTGTACCGGCCCAAAAGTGGCCCATAAAGTTTAAATGGGCCGGCCCAAATAAAGGCCCAAAAGATTTTTGCGGACCATAATGGGCCGGCCCAGCTAAAGGCCCACGAGATTTTGCGGACTATAATGGGCTGGCCTAGCTAAAGGCCCACAAGATTTAGTGGGCCATAATTGGCTGGCCCAGGTAAAGGTCCACGAGATTTTGCGGACCATAATGGGCTGGCCCAGCTAAAGGCCCACAAGATTTAGTGGGCCATAATGGGCCGGCCCAGGTAAAGGGCCATGAGATTTTGCGGACCATCATGGGCAGGCCCAGCTAAAGGCCCACAAGATTTAGCGGGCAATAACGGGCCGGCCTAGGTAAAGGCAAACAAGATTTTTGCGGGCCATAATGTGCCGGCCTAGGTAAAGGCCCACAAGATTTTTGTGGACCATAATGGGCCGGCCCATCTAAAGGCCCACGAGTTTTCGCCGACATTAATGGGCCTACCCAGCTATAGGCCGGCCCATTAACTGGCTGCCATGTTTTGGGCCAAATGCCGGCCCATATTTGATCCGGTCCATTAATGGCCTGCCATGTTCCGGGCCTAATAATAGCCCATATGAGATCCGGCCCGTTAAAAGCCTACCATATTCTGGGCCAAATTACGGCCCAGATCAGGTCCGACCCTTTAAGAGGCTTTGGGCTAAATTATGGCCCATATGAGATTCGGTCTGTCAACTGGACGCTATGCTTTTGAGCCCACTTGTTAAAGGCCCATTTAGTAATTTCGCCTGATATTAGTTTCGGCCTGTTAAGGGCCCGTTTATCATTTCGGCCCCATATTAATTTCGGCATGTTAAAAGCCCGTCATATAGTTGGGCCTAACTACGACCCGGTTTGCATCCGGCCTGCCCGCAGCCGATAATCTGATTGGGCCAAACAAGGACCGAGACAATTTTGGCCTGTTAAAAGCCCGTGATTTGATTGGCACAATCATGGGCCGGGGTCCATTTCGGGTTGCTGCAGGCCCGTGAGCTGTTTGGCATGTTTCAGGCCCAACCTACTTCTGAGCCTCATAAAAGCCCATTCAGTTTTCTTGCAAAAAGAGGGCCAGTGGTTTACTCGGCCTATTAAAGGCCCGAATCTACTAGTGGGACAGTTTACATGTAGGCCTTTTAATGGACCAAGATGACGGGCCCATGATGCAGATCATACATCGTGATTGCATGACGGCCTGATTATGTACCATAATTTTACGGTTTAGCCGGTTTACTGCGAAGACAGGATATATATACAGTAGAATAATTGCAACATCGTGAATAAGAAGAAACCTAGATTATACAATAAAGAAATTATGGCATATTACATCCACTGGGCATCAAAGTTCGCCACTATGATAATAAAGCACAAGAAGACAACAGATTACATACACTGGGCATCAAAGATCACCACCAGTGCAAATAAACACGCTGGCAAAATAATATACAAAACCGACAGCACTTCAATAGAGTTCAAGAAAGGTTAGCCATGCAGGGGAGCTGCAGCGCAAGCAGCTGAGTAAGCTGATGAGACTGCACTTGTTTAACACTTATATCCTCCTCACTCTGAAAGATAAACAAGCAGACAGATGGCAAGTTTTGCACATAAAAGTATCAGTGCTGACAATTTATCACATTTCTTACTGATGAATAAAGTGACACACTTTAAAATTGCATTAACACAATATGGTATTGTTCAGGTCAAGACATGGCAGGAAATGACATTGTGAAGGAGTTGGCAGCTTCACGACACCACTGGATTACAGATCAAGAACTCATAAGTATCAATGGTTAGTGTGCCGTCAATTTATCGCATTTCAGATTGACAAATAAAGAGACGGTTTAAATAATAGCAGAATGATATAACATTGTTCATAGTTAAGACATTGCAGGATATTACATTGTGTTGTAGTGGGTAGGTTCACCACACCACTGGATTACGGATCAAGAACAGAAGCATATATGCAGTGCAAAAGAAGATCACTTGCTCTGTATAGTTTAATTTACATGGTATTAAGAAGGAACTTGGTTGTACAATTGAAAACTTAAATTGAGAAGGACAAACTTTTGTTTATGAACTACATAATAAACTTTAAACATGCAATTTGATGCAAACACCAAAAATAAACAGTTGTTGCAGTCATGCCTAACCAAATATACACAACAAAGTTTGAAGGCTTGAGAAGGACAAACTTACATTATTGGTGAAGACAGGCTCTATAAAGCCCTTGTCCATGCTGGTGGGGGGGCAATTCAAGAAGTTTACCACATAATCTTCTTCATAAGCATTGCCTTTATTCTACATTTTGTTAAGAGTAAATATAGATGTGATAATATAAGAAAAATGGAGAATATTTAAGATAAGACGAAGAGTGATGCTACATAACCAAGTAGCTATAAATGTAAGTACATCGATACAGGCAAAAGGTACAGCCAAGAGCAATGCACAGCTAAACTTCTGCAGTACCATCGGTGTTATCCAACCTTATGGTAATAGTAAATATAGATCTTATGTGTAGAAAATGTAGGGCAAAGGAAAATAAGCTGCAAAGTGATGGTACATGAACGACTACCTGTCAATATAAGTACACTGATAAAGGATAGCACGTACTTACAAGAACAATGCAGAGCTAAAAAATTCATTGGCATTGGATATATTCTACACTAATGTAACCATTCATACAGATCAGATAATTTGGAGCGAACAATTGATAAGCAAGCTATCATGCATACTGTTGTCACATAATGAACCAGATATGTATGCAAGTACAGTGATACAGGACAACAAGTACTAACAAGAGCAAAGAAGTGGGCAACATATTTGCGATATCCTGTTGTTCTTTTCAAACCAGAATTCTTCTTTGAGCAGATTTCCTACAAAAAAGATCCGTAAGGCACATGCAAAAAAGTAGAAGTTCAAATTGTCATGTGATTTCATAGACAATACCTCATTCTGGGAACGAGACCAGTGCATAACAAGGTTTTTCCATTCAATGTCTTCTAAATGTAGCACATGAGACTTCACTGGAAATTCTATAGACTTGCCATCAAAGTGTGATTTCCTCAGGTAACACCGATACTGTTGCAATGCCTCCTTGAAAAGCACAAGCAAGCCTTGCTTGTCATGACTATCAAGATTGACCCTTGCCTACTTACAAGAATGTAATGTAAATCATTGATGTGTTCAAGCAGCAGAAAACAGGAAAATAATAACCATGAATAATAGCACTTACACGTAACTTGGACAGGAAGATGTGAACATGGTGTTTGTCTTCACTATAATCTTCCCATGATGATAACATATGCACGTAGTCCCTAGAAACATTGAAAGGATTGTCTTTTAAACTGGGAATAACTGGAATGGGGTTCCAATCTGCAGGAATTGGCCATCTCTACAGTTGAGATCCAGTGGACTTGCTATACTTTTTGCTGGAGTGGGATTTTTCTGTGGTACGGCTGGTGCTATGGCAACTGAAATCGGTATACCTTTTGCTGGAGTGCAGGTCCTGTGTGGTGGGGCTAGTGCTGTGGCTAGTGAAGTATGGGTACAGTCTGCTAGAGTCGGTCCTACGTTTTGTGTCACTGGTTGTACAGCCGATATAAGTGGGGTGTTTTCTGATTTCTCCGGCACCACCACGTTTTTCAAGGACTTTGCTGGTGCTCCTTCAGGTTCGGCAATCACCGTCTTCCTTTTTGATGTCTGATACACAAGAACAACATTTGAGTGGAAAAACATGGTATGATGACAGATGGAATATGTATTGATAATGGATGGGCATGGCATCTCGACATATATGATGAGCAAACTAAGCAGATGGCTGTGCAACAAAGTAGAAGAAATGCAACACAACATATGCAAGATACGTGTAATCAATAAAACCTTGCCAAACTAGAACAGGCACCTTGATGGGTGAACAGGACAGGCCATCTGCCTTTGGCTCCTCGAGGTTAAAATAGTCATTAGGATCATATTCTGAACAAGAATCAACAGATGGGGAGCGTATGAGTTTCATTGCATCCAGAATGGCACTCAATGCCTTGGTGCCAATTTTGTAAGTCATTGCAGTGTTTAGCTTGAAGAGTGAACTGCTGCTAGTGCGACACAAAGCATCTACACAGATCATAGTGTAGATATAACGGGAAAACCGTAAGCATCAGAGTAAAATCAGCAAAGTGGAACTTGCTGGAATATATGTGCTAGTATTGCCGGTATGGCTAGAAAGGCTTCAGATACCATCTCTCTTCAACTGAAGGTGCGGCACTATTAATATCAGTGTAACTCTCAAAGGCGACACAACTCCCTACATTTCCTTGCTATTCTTATAGGATTCAAGTGGGCAGGCCACTACAAATCCTATTCCTATGTTTACAAAATCCAACGAATCCAAGAGGCCCGAAGAGTTCAAAGTGTCCATCACAACCGACCGTATAGACCTCTACACTGCAAATGTCCCTGCTCATCTTCACTACAAGGAACATAATGTACTACTATCATACTCCCATCCATTCCAAAAATTAAGTCTTTGTAGAGATTTACACTATGGATCACATACAGATGTATCCAGATACATTTATAGTGTAGATTCACTCATTTTTCTCCATATATAGTCCATGGTGAAATCTATACAAAGACTTGTATTTAGGAACGGAGGGAGTAGTTATTAAAGAAGAACGGAAGAGGAACATGCTAAAGAAGAGCAAGCATATTTTGGATAATAAAATGTTCGTATCGCAGTGCCCACACATGATGAACCAGAGCGCATTAAGAAAGCAACTCCCTGATGTCTCTCTATATGTGGTGCACGTGCTTTTTGAAAGTAAAGTAGGAACATTAGCTGACCAATTAAATGTTATCTGTTTTAGTAATATCAACATCATATCAGATTCGTACTTGAGCAACAAGTTTGGAATTATGAGTGGCACATTGTTTAGCTTGATGGATTCAGGAGCAGTGCTAAGCAGGTATGATGATGGTACTGAATATAAAGGCATGTCTGCATGCATGTCGCGTGACTCTTATCATTTGAGTCAGTCGACCATTTCAGGCGGTTGGATGAAGATCCTACGTCTCCTAACCCTTCTTCTTCCTCATCTCTGATTCTTCCCATACAAAACACCACACGGGCCGCCGGCCGGACCACCGGCACCCACGTCCGGTGTTCCTCCGCCACCCCCACCCCCACCCCCACCCCCACCAATGTAGAGTTTTCTTGGTTCGGCGAGGCCCCACCACCGCCCCCACAACCACCGTCCACCCGATCCCCTTCGTTGGCACCGGCGAACTCCGGCGAGCTCTGAAAAATCGACTGGCCCAATTTTGAAATTTAGTCTACTGTGATTTAACTAGTGTGGAATATAAAAGGGGAAAACCATAAGCATAGGGAGTATAGTGTTGAGCGTGCCATGGAGGATCTAAAGGTGAAAACTGGACAGAGGCAACTTCACAACCAATGTTTGCTTTCAACTAGCAAGTAAGTGATGGACAAGAAATCAGAGTAAAGCAATGGCGATCTATTTTCTTGCTGCAATAAATAAGTTGAGAAGATACGAAAGAGTACCGACTCTGGTGCGGCGCCGTGTATGCATCTGCTTAGAATTTGACGGTGCTAGGGTAGCCATGGCTGTCAACGGCATGGAAGCAGATCTAGGAGGGTAGACGGTGGCCACAGGGCGTGGTGGAAGAGACAGTCGTAGGAGTGGCACCGACAAGGTGGACGACAACGGGGATGAAGCGAGAGGACGGGATGCAAGGATCCCGGTCCGAAGTCGTGGATTAGAGAGGTCGATCTCTTGTAATGGACGGCGGCGTCGGGGTATCAGCTCCGCCATGGTGGAGGAGGGCGGCGGTGGATGGGGGTGGCGGGCGGAGGAGGCTGGGGTGGAGAGGATGTTTTGGCTCCCACGGAGTATGAATGGGGAAATGGAGGTAGAGAGGAAGGGGGGAACCATGTCTTTAGGGCGCGCTTGTCTCAAATGCAAGGAAATTTACAAACTTAGCCCCCATTTCAATTTCCCTACATCACAGCAATATTTGTCGGTTGGGGATAGGACGGTAATCTCGCATACACCGAATATTTGTCGACAAGAGTTTGTTTTTGGCGCCCACCATGTATGAATCGGGGAGGGAATCGATTTCGGCCGAGGACACACTGTGTTCTGGCGCCCACCGTGTATGAATCCGGGTGACAGGCGGTTATGTCACGTTTGAGTGAAATTACGAACCTACCTCTATCGAAACCTATAGAAATCGAGCAGATAGGCTTTATGTTTGTGTCTCGAAGCAGTAATTTCCATCTCGAAGATTTTGGTTTCGGGCGGTTACTGCGACTTTCCACGCTTCATTCAAATTTTGCAGAGTGCACGTTTACCATGCCAACTCAATTCGAATCCCGTTTGTATTCCAATTTTTTCGGGCGGGATCCATTTTTGATTGGAAAAAAATTCTATATACAACATTTTTTTATTTATACTTTCAAAAGCACAACACCCTTTATACATAAATATGGTTTACAAATGGCATGATCTCAGATTCATAAGGTTGTATCCATCAATTTGGATTTTCAAATACTTGAAACCACTTTATGTTGAAATCCAATGTATGCATTCCTCGCTAACTGTCTCCAATTAATGTGTGTTTCTTGCGGGTTTTTTTACTTCTCAAACATGTATAATGTGTTTCACACACGCAACATATAGTGTAATCCCGTTTAGACATTAATTTCATATAAACCATGCATTGTTTCTAATTAAAGAATCTATGGATCACTAATATTGATAAACTATATAACATTACACGTGTCCCCAAATTCAAATGAATATGCATGTTTGATACACCAATTTGCATTATGATATTATCGATCCAGTTTAAATATTTGAATCCCCTTTAATCTAGATATTCGTCTTATATAGCTATCACTCATGCTTATATAGGACTATCTCTTTATACCTATACGCGTTCATCGTATCTCGGGTATCTCTCGTGCTACCTGTATGTCGACAATGATCTTTTATCTTCATAACACACTGATAGTACTCACTCCCTCGACCTTCATCACTCTATCTCTCTCTAAGTATATCTCACTCCATGCTATGTGTCTCTAACTATGATTCTCCATGTGGAATCTCTTTCTCTCACACAAACACAAAACTTTTTCTCCCAGGGTCTCATTTCTCTCTACTATTCCCCTGTGTGCCACTCGCACACCCCTCATACAGTGATGTATTTCACTCCTTAGGTATGAGAACCTATGACTCTTCCTCTTACATATCTCTTTCTCACACACAACACAAACTCTGTCTCCTAGGATCTCATATTTCTCCACTGTTCTCTTGTATGTCGCTCACACACACTCTCTCTCCCTAGAGATATCTTGCGTTCCCTCATATGTCTCTCTAGATATCACTCTCGTTGTGAAATATCTTTCTCTCTCGCAGACACAAAACTCCGTCTCTTGGGATCTCATTTCTCTCTGATATTTGTTTGTATGTGACTCACATGCACCCTCTCTCTATCTCTCCCACACCCACATACATAACTCAACCTTCTGATCCACTTGACTCCTATCTCTAACGCACACTAGCTAGCATCTTTATCTTTCTATTTATCTGTTTCTCCATCAACCTTCTTTCTCTCCCTCACTCTTGCTTCCTATCACGCACACTACATATGTTTGTCTCTATATGCAGTCAAGTGCCCTCTTTTTATCTTTCTCTCGCACACACATGACTTCATCTCTGAACCACCCGGCGGTCATCTCCAACACTCAAACTAGCGGATGTCCCTCTATCTAGCATCTCCATCTCTGTATCTATCTGTAGTTTCTCCGTCAACATTTCTTTCTCGCATGCAGTCTTGCTTCCTATCACCCACACTATATATGTCTCTCCATACATATGCATTTATAGGTTTATCTCTTTTGCACAATCGTTGTGCCTCACTCCCTCTGCTCGCCATAGATGCATGCTCAGCCCATGCCACTATCTCTTAAAGACAAAAACACATGCTCAATTGTGGGGCCTTCTTCCCTGCATTCTCACATGCATGCATATTGTCATACCGATCCGTCTCTACCATGTCGTTGATCTTATGACTTATGTCTTCTTTCTTTTTATCTCAATCATGCGCGCGCGCACACACACACATCCCATGGATACATGTATACCTCTCACACATGCACGTTCAAGGTCTCTATGTCTCCATACGTAGTTAATTACCCTGAACCCTAACACCACATCGAATCGTTCTCTTATTTGTGTGCACATAACTTCCGCCTGGATGGGTAAAACACACACTCACACTTAACAATCTCCTTCTAGCTACCCCCCTCTCGTCACTCTTCCCCTATATCCCCGAAACCAATAAGACCATCCCTTCGTTTAATTCCCGCCTACATGCACCATCGATATATAGTAGTCTTCTTCGGTGTCTCTCGAACAAACACGTTCTCTCGATGTCGACTCACACGCACACATCTTCTCTTCCCTCTCTACGGGCATTTTCTCTCTCGCACCCCATTGTTGGTGGCCTCTGCCATACACATCACCTCTCTATGATGAAGCCATATGCACACTTAAATTAGATCCGCCACCGAGGACCCCGCGACACACACACACACACACACACACACACACACACACACAAACAC
>NC_041387.1:71403397-71404904 GCF_002162155.2 Triticum dicoccoides | reverse complement strand
TCTCTCACACACACACCCACCAACACACACACACACACTAAGACTCCATCACACACACACAGACTCCATTTCTCTCTTTCTCTCTCTCTCTCTCTCACACACACACACAACACACACACACACACACACTAAGACTCCACCTCACACACACATGCTCTAAGTGGAGCATTTGTTCCTACCACCCTTCATCCAACCTTAACTGTATGATAAACAATCACCTTAATTTACTTGTATAACATGGACAAATCCCACTTTACTTTAGTAGTTAGCAAACTTATCATCTGTACCCTTATAAAAAACCGAGTTGGCGATGATGGTGTGCGTGCCATCTTGTAATATAGACCATCTGATCTATATCTGACAGATAGAAAGCAAACTATGATAAATTTACAAAAGATACCCGCACCTCTCTCCATATCCTTCTCTCCCACAACCTCATTGCTGAGCAATTAAAAGAGGAAGTCTCTGGAACAATCTAGCATGGTGGCTGCTGCCGCCTGCCGGCGCTGTCCATCCCCATGCCTCCGCCCATTCCGACCACCAGTCACCACCACGCTCCACTCCTCCTCACCTTATCTCTCATCTTTCATTTTTCCGATGACATTCTCGAGATACCAATTTTCTGATAAAATTCTCGAGATATCATTAGTTATTACGAGTTAATTGTACAGAAGTACCACAATTGGGGCATTGGAAGCAGATTGGTACCAAGTTTGGTAATTTTTACGTATCAGTACCAACTTTAGGACGAAGTGTTGCAGAATGGGCTAAATGACGTATAAACATGTATTGACGGGGAAACTGACAGCAGGGCCCGGCTGTCAGGGGCTGACGTGGCATCTTCTTTCACAGAAAAGCCCCTCGGTTTATATGTAATCACACAAAGGGCCTCATTTGCAGCCGAAAATCAAAACCAGCAAAAACTAAACATACTCGCGCCTGCGAGGATTCAAACCCGCGACGCACCATCCGAGGGAAAGACGTGGTGACCGCTGCGCTACGCCACTCAGTTTGATTCGGTTGATGATTAAACTCTTTTATACTTTACATTATAAACCATTTTTTTGCTGGACAACTGTTTTGTTTTTTTAATGCTTTTTTTTGTTTCGTATTCTTTTATCTTTTAAGACACGTCCTGGCCTTCTTCCGTTTTTCCTTTTTTTAACTTTTGCGCATCTCTTTTTATACAGGTTTTGTAATAAATGGTGTACATTATTTCATTACTTTTGACATTTTTAAAATTTACACCGAACTTCTTACTATTCGGCCTTTTTTCAGATATTGTATATTAAAAAAGTGCAATGTATATAACAAAAAATTTCATCGTATATTACACAATATTATTCAATGTGTATTTCCAAAAAATATCGCATTAATAAAAATTTGAATATATATAACTTCACCATATGTTTTTAAAATGTTCATCTAAAACTAAAATGGGTGTTCATATATTATAGTCCAATATAATACACACTGAATACTATTGTATAATATACATTGAAACATT
>NC_041387.1:71379595-71403171 GCF_002162155.2 Triticum dicoccoides | reverse complement strand
ACTTGTATGAATACACACTGAATACTATTGTATAATATACATTGAAACATTTTGTTATATATGTTGCATTATTTTATAAATACACACTGAATACTATTGTATAACATACGATAAAAAAGGTGTTCAGATATTATAGTTCAGTATAAGAAGGTGTTCATATTAAAAAAATGTTCATCTAAAACTAAAAAAAGATGTTGATAATACTTGTATAAATACACACTGAATACTATTGTATAATATATGATGGACATTTTTCTTATATAGATTGCATTTTTTAATATACAATATTTTAAAAAATGCCGCATAGTAAAAAGTTTGGTGTAAATTTTAAAAATGTCGAAAGTATTGAAATAGTGTACACCATTTATTACAAAACCTATATATCAAAGAGATGCACAAATGTTCAAAAAAGGAAAACCAGAAGAAGGCCAGGACGTGTTTTAAAAGATAAAAGAAATATGAAACAAAAAAACCGCAATAGAAAAAACAAAACAGTTGTTAGCAACAAAAATGGTTTCGAAAGTATAGTATAAAAACTTGTAAGCATCAACTCTACCCGAAGGAGTGGAGTAGCTTAGTGGTCAGCGCTCTTTTCCCGTCAGTAGAACGTCGCTGGTTCCAAACGTCATGGGCGCGCTTAGCTTGTTTACAGTTTTTTCGGCAAACGAGGCCTTTTATGTGATTAAATATAATCTGAGGGTCTTTTCTGTGAAAAAAGATGCCACCTCAGCCCCTTGACAGGCGGGTCCTGCTGTCAGTTTTCCCGTCAATACGTCGTTTAGTCCGTTCTGCAATGCCTCGCCCTAAGTTGGAACTGACGCGTAAAAATTACCAAACTTGATACCAATCTGCTTTCAATGCCTCAATTGTGGTACTTTTGTACAATTAATTCAATTTTTACACATGAGATTACTCTTGCATGGGTCAATCACAACATGTATTTTATAAAAAATGCATATTGATGTTCCGTGCAATGCATGAGTATCTTGCTTGTAATTATATAACGCAAATCACGAGCAGGAAGTGACCTTTTTTTTACATAACCACGTTAACATGGCCACGTAAATCACTAGCTAAAGTAAATACCATTATACTTATATCCCGATGCAAAAGGTTGAGTACATGTCCGAAGAGTCGAGTCGCACACACGCACTTTGTCTCTCAGTATCTCTCTCACACACACACCAATTACATGACGCCCACTTAAGCAGACACGTATGTTACATTTTATGCACCCGCGGGTACACGTGATGATGCGCATTTATTTAAGCCGGACGGCGAACCCAAACAGTAGCTGCATTCATTCCCCTCCCGCCGCCTCTTCTCTGGTCGCCGTTGCCTGGTAGCCATGGCCCGGCCGAAGGTAACTGGTAACAACATACGCCATACTCCCGCCGGAGCGGCACTTTAACCTCGAAATTTTAGTGGTCATGCATGCATCTTTTTGTGCTAGCACTCCTATATAAGGGTTGATCGGTCGCTTCCCGCGGACGTGTGCTGGCGGTGGAAGAGGAAGGAGAAGGGAAGCGGGCTGTGGAGTAACTTTTTTACCACAATTTCTTAGGAAACGGAGTGCAATAATTGAGTAGTTTTGCAAACTACCAGTACTACACCTGAAACAGTTCAAAACCTATACTCCCTTGCCAGCGCGCGCTTCCCGCGTGAAACGGTCAGCGTCGCCCTGGAGCATCATTGCCGCATTAATGCCCGGGCAGAGCGGAGGCGACCTCTCACTGGCGCCGGCTTTGAAGCGGCGAGATGACCGAGATAGCGCTGCTTCCCGGTGTCGAGGCTGGCCATAGGCCCTGTTTGGATCCATGGGTTAGAGTTAGTTTGAACTAGTTGGGGCTGAAATGGCCCTAAAGTATCCAAGCATGAGGGTTTAAATTGGAGCAAGTTGCACCGAACCCACCAGAAAAACTATCCCACCCAAGAGGTGCTAACTGGAGATAGTTCTCATTGGGACCACTGAAAAATCACTTTTCTCTCTCCATCAAGTGCATTTATTGTCAATGTAACCCTATCACCCAAACACCTCTTGGGCTACATTTAATTCAGGGTTAGTCATGAGTTAGTCTAACCTCTAGCTAAGTTAGAGTATCCAAACAGGAGCAGTATAGGACATGCAAGTTGCTGAAAGCATACAGTAAAATTCGTACATGAAGGATTTTTTTCTTTTTAAAAATGAAACGTGAAAGGAATTTGTTTTAGAATGCTCTTGGCATGTCGCTAACATGTGATGAGTTAACCAACCTCAATAGACGGCAAAAATGCCAGCCCGCCGCACTTTGAGAGAGACGAGGAGGGGTAAGCGATACTGGATTACTAGAGATAGGTGTCGCACGGAAGCCAAGAAATATGGTGGTAGCGTGGGTTAGCCATGTACTAGTATGATGTAACTACACTGGGTTGCCATGTTTCGTACTCTTCCAGTCCATTGTGGAGATGATTGGTTGATTTTATATCGCTGAATAATATAAAATATTATGAGTGCAGACGCTCCACCACGAGGTTCCTTGCTCCTTCTCGGTCATCAGGAATCTATGTTCTTCCATTTTGTTTTTTTACGTGAGCTTTGTTCATCCTTTTGCCAACACGCGAGACATTTAGCATCAAGGTGCACGTGTCATGCAAGGATCGTTTCCATCTATATGAAGACCACGTGGGACTAGAACTATGAGACGGACATGTACCCAGGAGTGGACGTACGAACCTGAGTAATGTAGCACAATGAGTGAAGTAGAAAGGCACAAATGGTATGAACATGCATGGCATATAGGGTGTGTTTGGTTGCGTTCTCGTCTCAGCATAGTTGTTCCCTCTTCATGCATGCTCAACTCAACACCCCTCTTCATGCATGCTCTCTTCATGCATGCTTCTAGTGTATTTTTGCTAAACTAGTGTGGACGCATGCACCCTCCATACACTCTACCAAACACCCAAAAGTGGGTCGAGAAGGGAACTCTTGGGCGACATTTGTCTCTTACTACATATACCACTAAATGTTGTACGTGCAATGCACGGTGATGTTATGGAGTACGTGCCTAAGTACTCTACTACTACTATATTAGTTGGAGGCACATATTAGATTTTATATTTGTTTATGTGTAAGCCTCGAGACCTTCCAACTAGACGTGTCTTTCTCTCTAGGTCGCACTTTGTATTGTTCATACCACTAGTACTACTACGTGTGGTCTCCGACCCAGAAGTGGAAGAAGTGGAGACGCTCTACCACACTGTTTTTTTTGCACTGGGGTCTACCACGCTGTTCATGTCCCACTCCTTTCGCTGACGTGTGGGACATCCAGCACATGCCATGTTTGGCACTCTTCGTCGTAAGAGTTGAAACGCTAGCATTCATCATAAATAAAAAATAAATATAAATCAGCAGTGATACTTTTTTTGAGAACCAATCAGCAGTGATACTATACCACGCGGTTTCCTTGCTCCTCGATATCGAAAAGAATACTTCGTTCGCCAACATGTGGGACATCGACCATCCTGGTCCACTTGCCATGCATGCAGAACTCCATGGGAGAGTCACCCCGGTCGTCGCGTCGCAGTAATAATGAGTAATGAGCTGTCAAATCACAGGCCCGACCTTTCCCACTTTGAAGTTGCTCGGACGAAGGAACCATCATGACTTTGTTGAATTCCGCTTCTAGAAGAAAAAACTAGTGTCCCGGCAGTACTGCTAGCTACAGTAATTATTCCAACAGAGGCCTCCTTTTGTTCATAGGGTAGGAATTTTATAGGAATATGAAAATCATAGGAAGTGAGATGACATGCATCTCAATTCCTATAGAGAAAGAGATGCCATTTGATGCATAGGATAGGAATTTTTCCATTGAGTCTAGGCTAATGTACTGGTAATTTGCTCTAAAAACTACATAGTAACTAGTAGTACTGGTACATGCTCGTACTTAGAAACAGACACACACACACACACACACTAACTACTAGTACTACTACTTCTCACATGCTGGCCAGACGCCGTCGTTCTCCTTCCCGGCTTTGTCGGCGACACCCCACCGTGCTTGGATCTCCGCCGACCTCTCCGCAGCAGCGCGTGCATCCTCTTCTTTCTTGCGGCAGCGGGCCTCTCTTTTCTTGAGCGCTTTCTGACTTTTCCGCTCCCTTTGTGCGGCTTTCGCCGCCTCTTGCTCTACCGCCTATTCAGCCTTGGAAGCTTAAAATTCCTCCCACATAGGTGTGAGGTTGCAAGTGGCGATGAACTCGGCACGGCGGGATGCCATCGCTTCCCTACCATTTTGTGTGAGGTCGTGGGAGGCAAGGAACTCGGCGTGGCGGGATGCCATCGCTTCCTTACCGGTTAGTGTGTGGCGCGGTGGCATGAACGACGCTTGGTGAGAGCTCTGGGGTGGAGTGGCCGGACAACCATATAGTGCATTGGTTTGTCAAGAGCTCAAGGATAGAAGACGAAGGAAATTTGGATTCCCCTTCGATCCTAGTCATTTATTACCGAGTAAAATGCATTGGCTGTCATCGAACTTGTCTTGATATCTCACTTTTATCATTGTATACAAGATATGGTGATTATACGGTCACTGGCTCAGCGTATAGCTCCATAGTTGTCTGGTTGACCAGCCAAACAGTCCACATGTGCCTCATCAGCTCGTATTCTTTATCTATCTACGCGGTCCTACCTGTCAGTAGGGAAAGAAATAAAAACCAAAATTACGTGTATGTGGGGAATCAAACCACGGACTAGTCGCTGCAACGCACACTCATCAGCCAAATGAAAATGAAATACTTTGCGTCAGACACTCACGCTCACACTTTCAAAGCATGCTAATGCATGCACATCGCCCTCTCAATCAAAGTCCTGCTGATGGCGCAACGCAAACGGCGAGCCCATCACCTGCGCGCCCCGGCGGTGCCTGACATTACTGTTTAGACGTTTGATGGAGTCCTACGCGAATGCCGAGCATGTATTCACGTGGCTCAACACCAACGGTCATACTCGGAGCGCCTTGCTCATGTATATCTCCATCACAACGACAATCTATAAAACAACCTAGCTAGATAGGGTACTATGGTACGGAATATGTACTATCGTGAGCGATCGATCTTACTGCCATTGGACACGAGTGTGTGTCTGATCGATTCGTCCATTATTCGTAAGTTATGCATGGTTGTGTGCTATCTAATGGTGGTCTTCGAAGGCTAGCTGGCGACAAGAGTGGTTGCATGGACGCCTGGTTGTCAATACGTGCCGCATATGCCTCAAAGGCTCGTCATCCATGAGTTCACACTTTACTACCACGCCAGCGTCTGACCGCCCTGGCCTACCGAAACCCCTTCCATCGCTAGCGCACGCTTCCCACCTAAAACGGTCACCGTCTCTCTAGAACGTCAATGACGCATTCACCAGACTTAACTGTAGGTGTAGTTGGTGTGTCACTCACATGCAGGCCAGGTGCCCGTT
Source organism: Triticum dicoccoides (assembly GCF_002162155.2). Lineage (NCBI taxonomy): Eukaryota > Viridiplantae > Streptophyta > Magnoliopsida > Poales > Poaceae > Triticum > Triticum dicoccoides. Next base: position 71,397,722 of record NC_041387.1, on the reverse strand, counting down.
GGGCCCACATTTTAGCAACCCAATGTACCTGCAGTTAAGTCACTGAAGCAGCGTCCGCATTCACGCCCGACGAACCTACTCCGGCGCCAGCCGTCCATCCGCCTGTCGCGGCTCATTGCCATTCGCCTGCTATATTAACTTGAGCCCTAGCTCCTAGCCATAGTCAAAGACCCACACTCATTCTCCTCTGGTCCCTTCCTTCTGTCGGCACCACTTCAACCATGGCCTCCTGGCGCTTCGAAGCTCTCTTGGACGTACTGTCACAGGAGGAGATGAGGGACATCGGCGGCTCCGCTCTGGGTGCGCTCCAAAGCTCTGTTCGACATACTGTCGCAGGAGCAGACGAAGGAGATCGCCGGCACCCCCCGGCCACCCTCTGCTGCCACGACCACGAAGCCGGCACGTGTGCGCGGCGCAGCTGACAGCGAGGGTAGTACATGGTAGGTCGCCGCCGCTCTGGTCCCAAGAAGGTCACCGCTACTCCACTCAGTCGATGCCAAGCTTGGTGGGGTAAACATCGGCGGCCGATTAGCCGCTTGACGGCGACGTGGAGGCGGAAATCTTTAGAACCTTGTGCTCCAGAGGAGGAGGTTATCGAGGCGGATGAGGAGGAGGCAAAGGCAATGGCTGGCTTTCTCGGGTTCATGGTCGGACATGGTGGTCGGGCACCGGCGATCGTTTAGATTAGGTTTACAGTAGGTTTTAGTACGGTTTGTGCGAAAGATGTAATGAATTTCATCCGATTAATTTGAAATTTGCTTTGTTTGCACGAATTTCGTCCGGTTAGTTTATAGAGTGGTCGAAAGGCATGCGGGCAGCATCGGATGGTATCCATCAGTGTCCTCGGATAGATGTCGGTGTAAATTTGTGGGCCAACTCTAGAGATGCCCTAAGGCAATCCACTATGTAGGCCAAAAGAGGTGCCAAATCTACTTTTACATTATTTGGCACCGGTGACCTCCATAGCTCATCTGGTGCCATTAAAAGTTTTCTGGGAACCGGAGCAAGTTCGTGCTCCGATGCCCCATTCGTGCATTGCAATAGAATATACTACCATATGTACGTGCTGCTCCGATGCCCCATTTTTCTGAGGGTGGAATAGAGGAACTCGCGTGAAGGATTGACCAGAGGTTAGCTTGCTTTGATTTTTCTATGTACATGTGGGTCCCATCTTTGTAGGGGCTGCACCCGCATAGTGTGAGGCCGGTGCCAAAGAAATTTACCAGGGCATCGATGCCCAGTCTACTAGTATATTTCAACATGCCGGGCACCGGCTACGTAGTGGAAGGCCAACTATCATGCTATAATCGCTATTAGTGCTCCATTATTTGGCAGGGAATAGTTATCCCTCGATCAAAATCAGTTCCGCGGTGTTTCGCACTCCTCCCACGTAAGAGTGTAAACTCTTTCTTACATAAAAATGGAGAAAGTGGACGGCACTGTAGCACATCATATCACTCAAACTAGCCCGCCTAACGAGCGGGAAAGCACCACCCTCGTCATTTTGTTCTGGATTTCCATCGATCGATCGCGCGAAAATGTTACGCTTTGCAAGTTCTAAAGGAAAAGGCGGCACACTTACAACTCGTACGCATCGCAACCCCGACAGTCCGGCTCGCACACCGCTCACCAGAGGGGACACACGTTGTCTTGCAATTTCACTGACATGTGGGACTGCAATTGAATAAACCGTCGATAGCCAAAATCTAATCGCTCGGCGGGCGTCGGCTGAGAAGAGAGAGACGGGGGAGGGAGAAGAGATCGCCCGCCTGCCGCACACAGACTCCAAGAAATATATGGTGATAATGTGAGGTGGGCCATGCGGGAGTCCGGACCGCTTCCAAGCCCGCTTCTGACCGCCTGGCCCATCAGAACCCCCCCACCCCGACCTCCCCCCCCCCCCGCGCTCCCCCTCAGATGCCAGCTGCCAGCCGCATGCATGCATAGCAAGTAGTACCCGCTTATGTGGAGGAGACAGAGGCATTGACAAAGTCAAGGAGTGGGCTCTGCAAGAGCCCGTCTCTACACGTGCTCCTAGGCATAAAAACCAATTGTGTCTAAAATAAGAAAGGTAAAAAACATTTGAGAGGAAATAGATAGATAGAAAGTGAGAAAAAGTTGTAACCTTATAGCCAACCTTATAGTCAACATTATGGTAGTATTACATGAGGGAGGAGGGAGTGGTGCACATGCCAAGTTCACTGGGCTGCCGCGTTTCACACTCCTCCGTCGTAACAGTGGAGACAATAGCTTTCATAAAAAATAAACAGTCAATACTCGTTGCTCGTCCTCTATATCGGAAAGAATACTTTCATTCACCGACATGTGGGACGTCGACCATCCTGCCATGGACAAAATTATCCTGGTCTACCCCGATCGTATCGCAGGCCCAACCTTTCCCACTGTAAGTTGGTCGGATGAAGGAACCATCATGACTCCGTTGAATTCCGCTTCTTCAAGGAAACTTATTGTACCCGCAATACTGCTACCACACGCGAAGACTGGATGGCACTGTACCACGTCATATCACTAAAACTCACTAGGCCATCCTAAAAAAACCACTAGGCCAAACTAGCCCACCTATAGGTCATCTATTTTGGAACGGAGGGAGTACGTCTTTGTACAGCTATGATTTTGTGTTGTATGTCTCCATACTTTTGCTACGATTTTCCTACCCTATGAACCAAATGAGGCCTGAATGTATCCGTGTCGACTAAGACTACAAGTATAAGCGTACCACGAGCTCATCAGCCCTAACATTTCTCTTCAGTGAGTGTTTTGCAAGTACTATAGCTCCCACAGTAGCTAGCCTACTAACACCAAGAATCATCAAACAAACCCCGCTGATATGATAAACAATTCAAACTTACATCTAAGCATGCCATATATTACATCAAAAGCTGGTGAGGATACATCTATTTCCATAACTTGGAGAGGGTTCGCATGATTCACTATCAAATAAAAGTAGCAAGTACCGCCCACACAAGACAGTGCACTAGCCCTAAGATGGTTTGATAACACGCATCTTTCTGGTAATGAAACACGCGACCAACTATTTCTTGTCATCGATCTCTCGGGCAATGACAACAGCACGGACAGCGGCATGTGAATCGGTCTCTGGGGCGATGTTCACAGGACTGACCGCGACATCGGAATCGATCTCTGGGGCGATGTCCACAGGATGGACAGCGTCATCGGAATCGATCTCCGGGGCGATGCCAACAGGACGGACCACAACATTGAAAACAATCTCTAGGGCATTGTCTACAGGACAGGCCGCGACATTGGAATCATCAAGGACGTCCACCGGCACCTGCACAAACCTAACATATTAGCAAGCACATTGAAAACAATCAAAAACCACAACTATGGTAATAAGCCATTATTTTTTACCTTGTGCAGCTCACCGGGGGATCCCATCCCTCTGGGGGCCATCTCCTCGTCCTCGATGGGGGCCATCACCTTGCCAAGGTAACACTGCTTCTCAATGGCGACTATCACCTCAAACTCGGCCTTGAGCCTCGCATAGGTGGCCATCAGAGTTTCTGGGATAGGCACGGTGGGGCCCTTGCTTTTCTTCCAACTTTCTTTGAGGAGTTCGTCTGCCAACATTGTCAACTCTTTGGCCAGTGCTTGTTTCTCGGAGTTCTTCGTCTCCATGGGTTGGCCCGCCAACATGGTATACTCGTTGGTCGGTGCTCGCTTCCTGGAGATCGCTATCTCCAGTGGGTTGTCCATCGGCAACTCTTTTCCTAGTGCTCCAGGATCCATCAATGAACTGACAAACAAAAAGAAATCGAAAGGAAACCACAATCGCAATGAAAATGGGAAAAGAATAGGCTATGAGAATCGGTCTGTGCTTCACAAAAGGAAGATTCTTGGAATGTAAATATAGCAGCATCACTGATTCACCCACCTTTTCTTCGCCGGTACAGAAGAAAAATGGCAGAATTGAGTAGCCTGGAGTGAGTTTTCTTCAAGAAAGGGGAGAAAGGGCTTCAACGAGCGTTCCAGTGAAATGATGGTTGCTTCGTCCAGTCCAACTTCGATGCCACTTTACCACTACTGGTAAAAGTGTGGGTTTTGTGATATGACGGGTCATGACGGCCACACCGGGGTGACCGGTGAGTCTCGACTGTAGCACCTCGCTGTGATTTGGTGGATGGCCCGGATGTCCCGCATGTAGATAGAGCAGCTAGTCATATAGGAGTGCTCAATATTGTGCACCGCGACCAAGGTGGAGAGGAAAATGAGAGAACTATATAATTAATGCATGAGTTTAATTAGGGTAGTTTTGTAAAGTACGAGATACATTCCTCCAATTGCAAAATGCCTTGGTTGATGAGATTTGAGCCCTATAAACCGGAAGGGAGGGAGTATTGCATGCGGTGTAGTCTAGTCACTTATTGAAATCTCTAGAAAGGAAAATACATACTCCTTTCCAGTTTACATGGCCCTATAAACCGAAAAAGAGGGAGTACTAGCAAGTACTAGTACTACAATAGTGGGCTCAAATGGAAATTTTGTCTCATGTAAGAGCCTAGCTATATGCGTGCTCCAAGGCAGCGCACCACGCCCCACCCCTACACAAAGACTACCACACGAGCATTTGCAACTGCCACGTTCGGGTTGCGCTTTGCTCTTCGCCTCTTCGAGAAGACGAACAATGATGTTACTCCTACTTCTACAGTATCAAATCCACTGCTGCATGTCCGTCCACCTCGTGTAGGAGGGATAGCGTGTAGCAAAACCTTCTACTAGTCCTGCCAGCCACCATGCTCATGCGCGAGGGAGGGACGCAGCTTCATTGACTTATTGCTCCTACCTTTGTGTCAATGACAGGTGGGCCCAATAGGTGGTTGGCCCACCTGTCATGCAGCCAAAGGCAGGTGCAATTAAGGCACTGGAGCTCAGTCCGCGAGGGAGAGGGTGTTGTAGTAATCAAACTTCTCGGTCTTGTACGAGTTGACGTGACACATCAAAGCACTACACTTGATATAAGTCTTTTTACACATTTCAAATGGACTACAACATACAGATGTATGTAGACATATTTTTCTTCGTATGTAGTCACTTGTTGCAATCTCTAAAAACACTTATATTTGGAAACGGAGGGAGTACAACGCATGCATGCATGCCGTGACTTTCCTTTTGATACTTGCATGTGTTGATTTGATGCACCTTGCCAAATTTTGACTATAAATTTAACTAACCAATTTTTCATGCATGTCACAAAAATTTACGGGGTTGTTTGGATTGTGACTATGTTTGTCTTATGTTGCCACATTATTTTTCCCACACTTGCCACACTTGCCTAACTTGAGTTGCTCAAATTGTTAGACACACTTTGGCTTGCCTAAGGGAATCTTGCCACACTTTTTGTGTCTATGACATGTGGGGTTCACCTGCTAATAAAAAAAAATCTTATCTTAGGTGTGGCTAATAAAAAAGAATTATATTTAGGAACGGACGGAGTAGAAAATATAAATAATAATGCATGTCGGGGCAACCCAAGTTTCCGATAATTTTAGCCATGGGCTTGTTCACAATTTTTACGAGGGGGTGGTTGTTCATTTAATGGAGGGACTTGTACCAGACTTGAATGATACAAAGTGCAACCTGGCACACCGCAACACCACTTGGAACAAGCGGGTAGCTATCTCAAAAAACAATCAACAACTAAAAAAACGGCGATCTGGCATGTAGTACACAATTTTAAACTATTGTTTTGATGGAGTGAAAAAGGAAAACTACCCCACTACGTATATATAGACCGGAGCCTCCGCGCTTGCTTGCTAGGGTTGCTCTATTCACACACTCTCATCCTCTCCAGATCTAAACAAGATAGGGGTGGTAACACTGTCTTTCTCCCTTCAAAAAACACTGTCTTTCTATCCTCACCGCAGGTTACAGATCCGGACGTATCCCCCTCCGCCGGTGAAGGGGAAGAGGGGCAGCGTTTAGGCCGTCGTCGACAGCGAGAGAGGAGACCCACTGCCGGCCACACCGTTATCTCTGGCCGAGCGCCGGCACGGGAGGTCCTCCGATCCTTTCGTTGTTTCCCTTGTGTGGGCAGATCCGGCCTCCTGCCGCCCACTTATCCACATCCCGACGACCTTCACGTATATCTTCCTTCAAAACTGCCTTAGCTCTACTTCCCCAGCTCGGTACGTCACTGCATGTGCATCATTTTCTACCTCTCAGCCCTTCTCGATCCTATGGTCCAACATCACCTATTTTTCTTCTTCTATTGTTAGAGGTAAAGCTACTTCATGGAGTCGAATCTTGTACTTGGTTCAAACAAGAAATAAAGTAGGGGTGGGGGAATTTAGTATGTACATCGGACTTGGTACAAACAGGAAGGAAATGGGGTGAAAGTAGTACAGACTGGTCATCCAACCGGCCTCTAGGTCGAAAAGGGAAATATAGGGGTAACATTGTACACAGTGGTATGACCAGGACTAGATTTGCTATCCACACATAGGAGTAGGTGGCTAGAGTGAACAAAAATGGGACCAACCCAGATAAGTTTCTAGGATGTTTGTTTCTCGGGGCAACAAACTATGAATCACCACTTTATGCCCCTGTTTAGGTACATGGTGCTGGACTGCTGGTGCATCCACTGTCCCATGCCCTTATACCAAATATTTAGCTGTTCTTAATCTAATGCCCCTGGTAAAATGAAGCAATGCCACTGTTAGAAGCCATGACAAGTTTAGACAAATGTTTTTGCCTGTAATTTTTTGAGACTCTGACTGTTTCCTCTGTAGCTTTTTGTGCAAACAGGGATATCCATTTCACCTGGTTGCTATTGTGACCTTTTGGTGCACTGCACAAAACTCTTCTTAAAAGAAGTGACTTTTGTGTTGTTTAACTGGAATGTAAGAATGGAATAGTTGGTTCATTTCCGTGGAACTGCACAAAGGGAGATCTGTGTTCCAATCCTCATCATCCATATTGGCTCCATGACCTTCCTTTAGGTAAGAATGATATTTAATGCATGTGTTCATCTCTATTTTGCGACTGCCATGAGAAAATAATGCTATGTTTTTACTAGTACACTTGTACTCCCTCACTGACAAAACCAATTCTGAACTAGAAGGCCAATCATGTACTTGGTTTCACCAACTAGTGAGGAGAAAGAGAAACAGAGCATGAAGAGGAAGAATAAGAAGAATAAACAGTGCCAAGGCAATCTTGCTGAAGCCAAAGGCCTCAGTCGAGGACATTCAAGGACTCCAGCAACGACTACCTTACATGTGAGACGATCCTCCAGGGAGCCCTTCCACTTCTACTGTCTCACTTAATTAATTAGGAGTACTTTAGTACCACAAATTTATTGTTGCCTAATTTTCCTGTCGGAGTTAAACAGATCTTTAGTAGCACCCTATGCTGAATCATGTATGTGTGTATGTTTGTCTATGGAGGTGAATCATGTGGTGGAGCAGGGAGGGAATATTATTAGTGTCATGACATAATAGTGCTATTGTTTTGCATGTCAATTTATTGCCATTGGTTCAATGAGGCAATGTTTTGCGTATTGTCCATCATGAATTTGATGCTACTGTTAGAGTAATAGGCTAATGTCTTTCTATCCGTTCTCACTTAGCTAATGAAGGTTTCACCTTGTTCCTACTTGTGAAAACAGGGATCATGTTGTGCCAACCATACATTTTAGTTGAACTACACAAGACAATACAATGAACTCTATCCCAGCCAATGCTTTAACTCTGCTGGAAGTTCTTGATAATCTTTCGATATAATCTCTTCACTCGTAAACAAGAGTGATTTCAACCATACATTCAAAGTGCACAAAAATATATACTATTGAGTGATTCCAGTGAGTGCTTTATCATCTCTTATGAGACTACATGAATAAGATTTTTTCCTCAGGTTGGTATGGGCCTAAGGCCTTCATCCATATTAGTTTGATATCATCTCTATTTGTATCGTGCTACTATCATGAGAAACTCCTTTATCTTTGCACGTTAAAGTTTTGCAACCTATGATACATGGCAATGCTTTGAGTGTTGAGCTAATTGGCACTGATTAAATAAACTAATACTTCTCTTTAAGCAAGACTACTATGTTGCTAACTTTACCCATTAAGATAATGAGGGTGCTTCTATTTTTTAGTGTATGTTTCATCAACTAGTCCCACTATTACAGTAATCTCACTCTCTCAATATATGTTCCAATAGGGATGCTCGATTTTGGTGGAACTGCAAAAAAACTTTGGGTGCTTCATTGCCTCGACAGCTTCCGTCCTTTCCTGTCAGTCACTAATCTGGGCCTGCTTTCTTACTTTGTTGTTAGTAGCTTCACTTATCTCGGCATCCAATCAAAGGAAATAGTAATTGATATGCTACCTCACACAAGTTGGTACTAGTATTTATCCTGATTATTATGCTTGTCATGTATTGGCAATTTGGTATTGTGCTACTGTTTGCCGATTTTATAAAGGAGTAACTTGGAGCCTGAACTCACAGGTAAATCATTTCATTGGGTGATTTTAGTAGAACTACACAAAAAGATCATATGGACAGATACTTATGCTGCTGCTACGTACCCCAAAGTTCACTCAGACAAGCATCGATGTTGACAAGAAGTGCCTATATTCATTCGAGTATCAACCGGCGTCAACCAGTTATCAAACTCCAAGTATTAGGAGAGTGAACGCCAAAAATATTGCTTGGCCCATAGCCCAGAAAAACACAGTCCAGTGTTTGGTCCCAACTTGTGCCTTTTGGTTATCGGCAGATATGGTAGCGAACTGTATGGCATGGAGTCCAAAAATTCCAGACAAGTTGGTTGACGTGTATATTCATCTGGCACTTAAACAGTCTGCACGCCAGGGATGCTCCATTTCAGTTGAACTGCACAAAAAAAATTGGGTGGTTCATTTTCTCAACCGCCTCCTTTCTCGTCAGCAATGTAGAATTTTGGCGAGCTATAGGACCAAGATGAGCCAGTAAACTAGTTGGATGAAAGTAGTGGCCAAGTTGCTCAAACCTTCCTCGGCATGAGGCCACTATTTGAGGATAAACCTACAAGCAAAGTTCAGGTTGTCTGTGCTGCCACTTATGTACTCGAAAGTTTACTCGTGCAAGCATTAATTTTAGCAAGAAGTACCTCCGACTGAACACCATTACCAGTCTATACCCTAGGTAATTAAAGTTCATCCATGGATCATATTGGCTGTGATCTCAATCATTTGGATGCATAAACATACTGAACATGTGTATATCTGAATCTTTTTGTGAATTATCTATGAATATTGTCGTGTGATCTATCAATCATTTGGATGCATAGACATGCTGAACTTGTGTATATATGAATCTTTTGAGTTGTTGATAGTGAATGTTGGCTATGAATATGAACGTGTCCTGTGAACCTGAGTTTGATACGAATGTTTACCTTCTCTGTTGTACTTGTGTGTGAACTTGTTAGTATGCCTACTGTGGGGTATGTTACGTGTGGGTGTCAATGACACACCTTCTTCCCGAGAAGAATTGCACCTGCTTTGTTAGGGTAGCAATGACGCATCAGCTCTTTTTAATCTTTTTGCTCTGTCTTCCCCCCTCCCCCACTCAACCCCTGCCGTAATGTTTTTGGCCTCAAAACAAACATAGTACTGCGTTGTTTTTGGGGCTTGATGAAAAATCGAGTGCTGGTTTCTGTAGGTTGGCCCGCCCAGCAAATGAGCTGTTGGTCCACCATGTACTAGGAGGCTAAAAATACAAGTTGTATGGTGCAGAGGCAAGTAAAAAAACGCCATCGAGAGCCATCCACTGAAGAAAAAAATTCGCTCCTGATGTGCTTCTTCAGTTGTGCCACCGGCGCCCTCTTTAATCCAGTTCGCTCGGGGATCTGGTATCATTTTTTTCCAGAGGGTGAACAAGTATCAGCTAGGCCTAGGTTTTGTATTTTAACATGCGTAGCCCACGACATACCGGCCTATGGTTTCAACTTATTTTTTGAGGTCCATACCGGCCTATGGGCTTTTTCTTAAAGATCAGTAGACCAATGTATTTTTTTAATAAAACACAGGTCTCTGTTCTATTTATCTATATATAATGCTGTGTCCAATTTATGTTTTCCCTTCTAACCACATTATATATATTTATATTATTATATTATCATATATTTTATAGAGACTTATATATACATTATAAAAACATCCCACGTGTTATTAACTTATAAAAGTAAATGTTTAACCGAAGTTGGCAAGGAAAATCCTGGTTGTTTTTGACTCACAGGCAACAGAAATCCTGGTGATTGCGTACAAAAGCTTGCGAAGGTTTTAAGGACCAATGTAATAATAAGACGCTCATTTTTATTTTGAGCAATAACTCGCTAATTTTTTAATTATATGAAAGTGCATTATACCGACTAGAGGGGGGTGAATAGGCGATTTTTATGAATTCTTCACCGAGGAATTTGCTGGTGAGGGAATTCCTTAGCGAAGAACTACTTGCAGCGGAATAAGTACTCAGAAGTAAACATAACAGAACACAAGCATAGTCATCATGATGAAATGAAGACAAGCACAAAGTACAGAAAGCGTAACACATAACACAGGATGAAGACGGACAGACTGAAGAAATTGAACTGAGGAAATTGAGAAAGTCTTCAGTCAAAGTCTTCAAACAGATATGAACAAGCACACAACAAGTGAAATGAGGAATTGAAAGAGTTGAGGAAATAGAACCAGTAAGCTTGGTGAAGACAATGATTTGGTAGACCAGTTCCAACTGTTGTCTCAGTTGTACATCTGGTTGGGGCGACTAGGTATTTAAACCAAAGGACACACAGTCCCGGACACACAGTCCTCACCGTATTCTCCTAGAGCTAAAGTCACACCGACCTCGCCCAATCACTCGATGTAATTCTTCAGGTGACTTCCGAACCTTCACAAACTCGGTCACTCGGCGATCCACAATTCCCCTTGGATGCTCTGGACCTTGTTGCCTAACCGTATGGAAGAAGCACAGTCTTCAAAGGAAACAAGCGTTGGATCCATGCGGGATCAATCACTTCAGTGATGCTCAATCACTTTGGGTTTGATGGTGTTTGGGTTTGGGTTTTGGGTTTTCCTCACTTGATGATTTTCGCTCAAAGTCCTCGGAGGATGGGTTGCTCTCAAATGACAAGTGTCAGTTTCTCTTGGAGAAGCCAACCAACTAGTGGTTGTAGGGGGTGGCTATTTATAGCCTAGGGAACAACCCGACATGATAAGACATAAATGCCCTTTAATGATATGACCGTTAGGTGGGTAAATATTTTGGGACACGTGGCGCATAGCACAACAACAGTCGGAATTTTAACTCTCAAATTCTTCAGGGCTATCATGTTCCTCACTGTGTAGGCAATCCGCACTGGCGAATTCCTAACTCCTCAGTCAGAAGAAATTCCTCAGAGACCAAAAGAACTTCATCTCTGTCACTGAAGAATATGACTGAACTGTATGAGATTTCCAATGGCTTCACTCGAAGGGATTGGTAGGTGTAGGATCTTGAGTTGAGCATCACATGGAAATTTTTCCTTAGTATTTCCTCGACCCCCTTTAACAGTTCGGTGTTTCCTATGACTCAAGAAAGAGAAAATGAAACTACGAAAACAAAAGTCTTCATGCTTCATGTTCCTCGAATGAATTCCAAGTCTTCAAGGTCACACCAATTTGTTCACTTTCAAAGTCTTCAAAAAGTCTTCAGAAATCCAAAGTCTTCAGTTGAAGAACTTCATTTTTATGGGTCGACTTTCTCTGTAAATATCAAACTCCTCATAGACTTATAGACCTGTGTACACTCACAAACGCATCAGTCCCTTAACCTATAAGTCTTCAATACACCAAAATCACTAAGGGGCACTAGATGCACTTACATTATATATATATATATATATATATATATATATATAGATGTGCCTCTTCGGTTTATTTTTTGATACTAATTGCTCCTTCTAACATAACATTATATATATAATGAGCCCATCTAATTCATGTATTTCAAGGAAGTGCAAATGGGCTGGGATTTCTTAGAAAATATAAATGGGCCGCATTGACGGGAAATTATTTGTTCACCCAGCCCAGCAAATGGACTGTGCATTCTAGAAAACATGGGCCGACATGCACCTTCAATCTCTCGTCTTCTTCCTCCAGCGTCGCCAGAACCGCCTGGTCTGGCCTCCGACGGCTAGCGGCTCTGCTTAGCACGCATCGCTGTGAAGTGCTACACCACTGGCGGCCAGGCTATCCCTCCACCCCTCCACACCTCCTGTTATTCTCCACCGACTGCAGCCCCACGCTGCACCAGAACCAGTTATAACCCTTCTCCTCCTCTCAATCTGCGACTCCACTGCCGCGTCTTCCCATCTCCGAGTCGTTCCCGTCCGGGGCCTCGCCGTCGTCCACTGCCTCGCTGCGCTCGGTGCGGCGTGGTCAACAAACGAGAGTCATCGGAAGAGGACTGTACGTGGAGAGCTTGACGGCTGGGACCCACGAGGTCCATGGTAACACGCAAGGAAAGTTCCTCCTTATTAAGCTGAAAAGAAATGTTTCCTCCACCTGACAGCTGGGACCCACCGGCTGTATCTTCGCACGGAAGGAAGTGCCTCCTTGTTATGCGAAAACAATTATTCCTCCCGTTGACAGCTGGGACCCATCAAATTTGGTGGCTGACTTGTGGGACAACTAAGAGGTCGTGTACGCAGGGCTTTGTCAACTTAATCAACAAATGATTGTAGCAGCTGGATCGTTGGATGTTAATCCAATAGCCGTTCTCCTTCTTCAACCTCTGTTCTTGCTCCTGTCTCTCGTGGGCGGCACCGCGGCTGTGCTGTTGTGCACCCGAACCAGTCAAGTTTCCCACTCCTCTTCATCTGTGACTCCACTGCCCCGTCTTCCCCATCTCCGGGTCATTCTAGTCTGGGGCCTCGCCATAGTCCACCGGCCTTGGTGCGCTCGGCACGGTGTGGTCAACAACCGAGAGTCATCGGAGGATGACTGTACGTGAGAGGCTGACAATGGGGACGCACCACGCCCATGGACGCATGCATGCAATGGAACGCGGCGTGGTCAACGTGGACAAGGAACGACTTCCAAGAGTACTGTGCATGGAGAGGCTGACAGCTGGGTCCACGGCCGCAGCAAGGAAGTGCCTCCTTATTACGTGGAAAATAATGATTCCTCCACCTGACAGCAGGGACCCACTGGACGGGCCACCGTATTTTGCAAAAAAAAATCGTTTCCCACCTGACTGCTGGGACCCACCGGACGGGCCGCCGTATTTCATGAAAAAATACATTCCCCCCCGCTGTCAGCTCGGACCCACCGGAAGTGCCTCCTTATTACGCATAAAAATGAATACTCCCCTACCAACTGGAACCCAGCATAGTGGGAGGCTGACTTGTGGGCCTACCAAGTTGACGGGGACGGAGGGCTTTGTCAACTTAGTCAATATGAACGATTCTAGCTCCAGTTACCGTACAATGTTCATCCAACGGCCGTAGTGCTTCTTCAACCTCTGGTCTTCTTGCTCTAGCCGCCCAAACCAGCGACGGTCGTTCCACGTGCTCCTGCCTCCCTTTGCCAGATGTGATGTCGTGGAGGCCTCACCGCCCCTACTGCTCCCACCACTGGCTAGGCCATCCTTCTACTCACCCACACCCCCTATTATTTTGCAGCAACGCCAGCCTCACACCGTAGTCGAACCAGTGAACCCTCGTGCTCCTCTCTGTGCAGGCTTCCACTGTCGCGACTTCTCCGGCTCTGCGTCGTCCCCTTTATAGGCCTCGCCGTCGTCCACTGCACTGGTACTCTCGGCGTGGCATGGTCAACATGGTCAAGGAACGACTTCCATCAGAAGAGTACTGTACGTGGAGAGGCTGACGGCTGGGTCCATGGTGGCTGGAAGGAAGTTCCTCCTTATTATGCGCAAAATAATTATTCCTCCACCTGACAGCGGGGACCCACCGGACAGGCCACTGTATTTCCTGAAAAAAACATTCCCCCCGACTGCTGGGACCCACCAACTACATCTTCGCACGCAAGGAAGTGCGTCCAGGCAAAAAAATGATTCGCCTCCCTGACTGCTGGGACCCACTAGCTACATCTTCGCACGCAAGGAAGTGCATCCGGGAAAAAAAATGATTCGCCTCCCTGACTGTTGGGACCCACCAGCTACATCTTCGCACGCAAGGAAGTGCCTAACAGTTGGGACCCACCTGGTCGAAGCGTACGTAGCATTGTCATTTTGGTCGCGAACATGTATGTACATACTGGTCGATGTAGAGGCGTGCCCGTGTCGTACTAGAGGCGCGCACGTGTCGTAGTAGAGGCGCTCACGTATCATGTACACGTACGTACAACGACCAGTGTGCAAGAAAGAAAATGCGGCCACGCACGTACATACGGGCGGGGTCTCGAACGCCTACTCGTGCATACGTACGGCAATGGCTCGTGTACATGGCTGGGTCGGAACGGAGAAACTGCATCCTCGTCGTGTTCATGGGGAGGCAACAGAATGCGTCGTATTCATCGGGAGGCAACATAATGCGTCGTGTTCATCGGGAGGCAACGAAACGCATGGGAGTCAACCGGCGTGGACGGAAAAGGCGATGGAAACGAGGCCTGGCGTACCATGGAACGGAGGAAATGGCCTTGTGTTTGACCGGTCACGTTCGAAACGGGATCCTGTTCATCCGGAGGGGTCTGGCGTACCGCAAAACAGAGGAAACGGACTTGTGTTGGACCTCCTACGGTCAAAACGGGGCCTGTTAATCAGGAGGGGTGTGGCGTACCGCAAAATGGAGGAAACAGTCTTGTATTGGAGCGCTATGGTCGAAACAGGGGTCATGTTCACCGGGAGGGTTGTGGCGTACGGCAAAACAGGACTCCACGGGGTACTGTTCATCTCCACCATCGACCTCCTCCAGCCTCCACGAGCTACTGTTCATCCACTGTCGACCTCCTCCAGCCTCCACCTATGACTGTTCATCCACGGGCTCCTGTTCATCCAGCCTCCACCATGTGCTACTACACCGGCCACTGTTCAACCACCCCTCTCCACGGGCGCCTGTTCAACCACCCCTCCACGGGCTACTGCTCATCCACCCCTCCATCATCTACTGTTCATCCAGCCCTCCATGGGGTCGTCCTATTCATCCAGCCCTCCACGGGGTCCTGTTCATCCAGCCCCAACCGGCTCGATCGATCGGGGTCCTGTTCATCCAGAGGCAAAACGCGGGGTCCTGTTCATCCACCCCCACCGGGAACTGTTCATCCAACCCCCCACAGCGCTCACTGTTCATCCAGAGGCAGCATCGATCGGCTTCAGTTAGCAGCAGTAGTGAAGGAATCGCTCGATCAGGTTCAGTTAACAGCCATCGATCGATCGCTCGGGTTCAGTAAAGCGTAGCCTGCAGTGCAATCACTCGGGTTCAGTAGGAGAACACCTCGCTCGGGTTCAGTTAGATCCCAATGCCTTGCACCCACGCGCGTGCGTATACGAGAGAAACGTGCAAAACCTCTGTGCATCGCTCGAGCCCGACCACCCACCATAACCGGGAATACCCCAAAATTTTCCTTGCCCTCGCTTCTACCACGGTTTTTTCCGTCATGCACAGCCCAAAGAATGTCATGCAGCTGCGTCTCTGGCCCGCCTAGGACGAAAAGCCCATTTTCTGTCATGATTTTTTGTCATAGAAGTAGGAGCCCACCACATCTATGATGATAGTCGGTTTTGTCACAATTATCGTCATAGAAGTGTCATAAGTATGACAGAAAAAAATTTCTTTCGGCCCATGTCATGGATGTGTCTTTTTTTGTACTGCTCACTCATGACCCACTTTTTCGCAGGTGAGGACAGATGGCTAGCTTGTAGAAGCAACAACCCTGAAGACACCGGCACCTTATAAGCCCAACAACATGACCTCTAAGACAGGGTTACCTACCACTCAGGAGTAGTACATATCTTTGTCAACCTACGAGGTTCGGTAGTAACTTGATCTGAAACTTCATGATCACTATCATTAGCTTCCTCTTCAACAGATGTAGGTGCCACAAAAACATCTTTCTGCACTACGCTACTCTCTGGTTGAAGTAAACGTTGAATAACCTCATCAAGTTCTATCTTCCTCCGACTCAATTATTTTGAGAGAAACTCTTACTCGAGAAGGGACCCATTAATAGCGACAAACACTTTGCCCTCGGATCTGAGATAGAAGATATACCCAATCGTCTCCTTTGGGTATCCTATGAAGACACATTTCTCTGCTTTGGGTTCGAGCTTTTCTCGATGAAGCCTTTTGACATAAGCATCGCATCCCCAAACTTTAAGAAACGACAGCTTAGGTTTGTTGCTGTCGGTGTCAAAACCGGCGGATCTCGGGTAGGGGGTCCCAAACTGTGCGTCTAAGGCTAATGGTAACAGGAGGCGGGGGACACGATGTTTACCTAGGTTTGGGCCCTCTCGATGGAGGTAATACCCTACTTCCTGCTCGATTGATATTGATGATATGAGTGTTACAAGAGTTGATCTACCACGAGATCGTAGAGGCTAAACCCTAGAAGCTAGCCTATGATTATGATTATTCTTGTCCTACAGACTAAACCCTCCAGTTTATATAGACACCGGAGGGGGCTAGGGTTACACAGAGTCGGTTACAGAGAAGGAGATCTATACAACCGAATCGCCAAGCTTGCCTTCCACACAAAGGAGAGTCCCACCCGGACACGGGACGAAGTCTTCAATCTTGTATCTTAATAGTCCAACAGTCCGGCATAAGCATATAGTCCGGCTATCTGAGGACCCCCTAATCCAGGACTCCCTCAGTAGCCCCTGAACCAGGATTCAATGACGATGAGTCCGGCGCGCATATTGTCTCCGGGATTGCAAGGCGGGTTCCTTCTCCGAATACTCCATAGAAGATCTTGAATATGAGGATCGTGTCTGGCTCTGCAAAATAATTTCCACTTACCACCGTAGAGAGCACAATATTCCACAAATCTAATCTGCTGACAACTTTTCATAGCGTGACATCACGCCGCGGCCCGGTTATTACGAACCGTTTTTCCCAGCCTGCCACTACACGTATCGCGAGGCGGTTTTATTGGCACGTCTTGTCGAAGCAGAGATCGTGTTCCCCTTATCACGGGATTCTCATCAATACGGGTGTGGGCAACCCAATCGCGCCTGTTAGTATGACTTCTCGATTTTAGGCAATTTCCAAATGGTCACGCGGAGGACGCTTGATATACCCCCCTTATAAGGGGACCAAGGCCTGTCCTTTTTCTTCCTACGCTCGATCCTTCCCCCACCTCGAGTTCCAACACCCAAAGCTCAGGCTTAAGCACTTCGGACCTTCAATCATGTCCGGATCCAACCTTTAAGGTCGGTGGATGGCCTCCTCTGTCACAAAGGAGGACATGAAGAAGCTCAGGGAGGCCAGGTATCTAACCGGCGAAATCCCGCATAGGCTGCCTGCTCAAGGGCAAGTCATCCCCACTCCCAAACACAACGAGAGCGTCGTATTTGTTTCCCACTTCCTCCGAGGGCTAGGCTTTAGTCTTGATCCCTTTGTTAGAGGGCTCATGTTCTATTATGGACTAGATTTTCACGATCTAGCTCTGGATTCCATCCTTAACATCTCATCGTTTATCATCGTGTGTGAAGCCTTCCTCCACATCACCCCACACTTCGGCCTATGGCTCAAGACCTTCAATACAAAGCCGAAGATGATCGATGGGCGACACGCGGAGTGCGGAGGCGCTATAATAAGCAAAGGCGCCGATGCCCTATGGCCAAAGGGTTCGTTCTCGGAGGTGTCCGACTTATGGCAACGGAAGTGGTTCTATATCACAGCTCCCCGAGGCACAAAGCGGGCGGCCGCCCGTGCCTTCCGCTCGGGCCCTCCGCCTCAACTCGCGTCATGGGTCAACAAGGGACTGGACTGGGGGCCAGCTAATGACGTACCAACATTGCAAAGCCGCATTCGGGATCTGCTCAAGAGGGATGTTAGTCTTGTCAAGGTAATGCAAGCACTACTAGAAAAACCGCTACTAATGGCGCACCTAATTTGGCCATTAATGGCGCATCACCAGTGCGCCATTACTAGCACGCCATTAGTA
>NC_041387.1:71379101-71379420 GCF_002162155.2 Triticum dicoccoides | reverse complement strand
CGCCATTAGTATAGGCCACGGTGTGCCATTAGTATGCCTCCCAGGGGCCATGTATACCCAGGTGCTTTGGATACTAATGGTGCACCACAACTGGATGCGCCATTAGTACATACTAATGGCGCACTGTCCTGTGATGCGCCATTAGTGATGCGCCATTTTGAATCTAGATCTGGATCATGATTTTTTGCCCATTTTTTGCTTTTTTTTTGGCACGACAATATTCTCAAATTTTGTTCCTGTTTTTGGATCTTGTTGCCATGGTCTTTTGCCGGAGAGGAGTTCGCCAGAGAGGAGGAGGAGGAGGTCGCTGGAGAGGAGG
>NC_041387.1:71378076-71378762 GCF_002162155.2 Triticum dicoccoides | reverse complement strand
CATGAGGGGAGGGGAGGGGAGGGGAGGGGAGGAGGGAGGAGGGAGGAGGAGGTCGCCGGAGAGGAGGAGGAGGTCATCGGAGAGGAGAAGTATGGTGGAGGAGAGAAGGGAAGATGAAATGAAGAGAGGAGGAGAGGACCAGCCATATATACGGCATACTAATGGCGCACCGCGGGCAGGTGCGCCATTAGTAATTTTTTTAATTTTTTGATTTATTTCGAATTTTGAAGGCGGGAACATACTAATAGCGCACCACGGGCAGGTGCGCCATTAGTAATTGTTTTTTTATTTTTTTGACTTATTTTGAATTTTGAAGGCGGGAAGATAGTAATGGCGCACCACGGGTAGGTGCGCCATTAGTAAGTTTGAATTTTTTTGATTTTTTTGCCTCTCTAGATCTTAAAAGCCCCGTATCTTTTTTTCTGTTAGGTTTTTGAGGATTATGAAAATGTTTGACGGGGTTCCCCCCCGGTTAAATTTGGATGTAACTTTTCGAGTAGATGATTTTTCATATAAAAAACTTTTTCATCCGAGTTAGTATGCAAAAGTTATGCCCATTTTTACAAATTCTCGCGAGATTTTGCAAATGAAGTCAAAATTCATATTTGCAAATTTTCCCAACAACTAGGGCACATATCACATGGGAAACTTATTTTCTTTTATTTTTTTGACATTTTTATCATTTT